>NW_008619564.1:0-15000 GCF_000691845.1 Merops nubicus | reverse complement strand
AAACTGACCAACGAGGTATTCCAGCCCATGTGTGTCACATGGAGTATCAAGCTGAGGGGTCACCAGGGTCAACCTCTCTTCTTCAATGGCCAGCATCCGAGGAGGACTCTTTCTGTTCTACCTTCGGTCCCAATCCATCTGTTCCTAAATCCACGTCCAGAATCCAGCTCCTGAATCTGGTTCGGGTGGGAGGGGGAGGGGTGGTTCAATACTGGTTTCATATACATTTCTATATAATTATTTTCATTAAAGCTCTTTTACTTTTCTAATCCATAAGTTTCTCTCCCTTATTTGCTTTCTCTTCCTCTTTGGGAAGGGAGAAGGATTAACAGCCTCTGTTATGGGTCTAGGGGCAGCCCTGGCCCTAAACCTTGACACACATACATATAGTACATATTCATAATGGTCCCTTTAGCTTAAATGAGATCTTCTGTCCTGTTTGTTCTAGCTGTTTCCTTCTGCCCATTTTAATTCCCATCACTTCCAAAAATTCTCAACTTTTAGGCAGAAGACCGTTCATTTCACCTTTGAAAACCTCAACTCATCCTGTTTGACATTTGAGTAGAAAATATTTTGGCCAATTTATGTGAGAAATGTTTTCTATATACTTTCATTTTTTATAACTAACTGACCTGTCCTTACTTTAAGGCACTCTAAAGTTTAAGATGAAGGGTTGCCTTGGTGTTTTCCATATAACAACAATGAAACTGTGATGAAAC
Source organism: Merops nubicus (assembly GCF_000691845.1). Classification (NCBI taxonomy): domain Eukaryota; kingdom Metazoa; phylum Chordata; class Aves; order Coraciiformes; family Meropidae; genus Merops; species Merops nubicus. The sequence continues at coordinate 14,281 of NW_008619564.1, read as the reverse complement.
CCCAGAATGCTAATTTAATTGATATAAAATTCAATTGAAAATCGCACCAAATGTAATATTACACTTAATTAAAATGTTATTTTATGAGGAGAAATGAAATACTCATTTGCTCAGGGTCTTTTAATGTACACGTATATATATATAGAGAGAAACATTTTATGCCTCTTACAAAAGGGCTTTGTGCACACAAGTATAGAACATTGTGTAGGGGATGAGATGTTCCAGGGCAAGAATTTAGCTTTTTTAATTTTAAAGAACACTGTATTTGAAAATTAGCATAGCATGGTTTGCAATGATATCAAACTTCACGGTTTTAGCTAGTCTTTAACTTTTAGAGGTCTAGGCAAGACCTGAGGCACGTTTCATCTCGCTTTTGAGTGCCGATATTATATTTTCTTATTATTTTATAATATATTTTTCAAGCGGTGCATCCCAACTGTTTTGCAAAGCATCCATCCTTTGGGCCTGGCTGTGCGTGGAGCTTCTCCATCACCACCTTTCCCAAGCACTGGCTGCCAGCCCCAGCTCTGGCCCTCCCTGGCAGGGGAGTGAAGGCAGCTGTAATTAGGGGCTGCAGGTGGAGATGCCTGCTCCTGTGCCCTGAGGGAACTGAACCAGAGCCATGATTAAAGGTAGTTAGCAATCCCTAATGACTACAAACACGCAGAGCTGATAATTACAACTACTTTTCATTCCACCACCCGTGAGGACTCACCTACTGCCAGCAGTAAACTTTCTTAAGTTTTATCCTTTTCAGAATTCAGTTTTATAGTTATTTATTTAAGGGGGGTGGATGGGGTGTTTTTTAAGATTTTTCTAATCCTTCTTGTCTTTCTTTGGATTCGTGACTGATGTATGACAAAGACTGCCATAAAGGATGCAACAGTAACTGGACTAGGGAGAATACTGGGTAGAGAAGAAATATGACCCAGTATGGTGACTTTCTGTATTGAATTTGTGCTATTCATATCAGTTCACACCTTACTTAGATGTTATCAAATCTACGAAACTCTAGCTAATGTTACTTTTCACATATTAAAGTCAATTATGAGCTTATATATCTCGCTACTTGATGGCCTAAATGAACATATTCATGGTATCCACAGTAAGAGTTGGTTATTTGATTATACAGCAAATTAGGATGCCCCTATCATTAGGTTCTGAGACTGCCTTCTCTGAAAAAGAAGGATGTGCAAGTTCCATAAAATGCTTATCTATTAATCAATTGCATTCAAATACAATCCTCTTTGAAGTTCCAAAGGGCAGGGTGGTTGCAGCTGGAGGATTTTTCGTTCCTCAATAGAAAGACACCCCTCCCCAAATCTGCCGCAAACGGTTTCTGGCAATACAACAATTTCTTGTTTTCCCAAGGGACACATCTGTTCAGAGGGCCTACTGTCACCTATGTAATCCCCATTTATGACTGTTGCCACAGAAATGTCAGTCTTTAAAACTCATTGAAACCTTTTCTCTCTGCTTTCACAAAAGGGAAGGGCTAATTAAGGAAATGCAAACAGGAGCTTCTTCTGAGCTTTCAGTAACAACCTAGCAGATTGTAACAAGAGGAACCGATGGAGTGAACATGCACTTAGTCCCTCTGGCAAAAGAAAAACAAACTAAAAAACATGATCTTTTTGGCATTTAAAAAATATCCTTTCTTCCTTTCTATATTGTACCATATAAAGCCCGAAATCAATAATGCAGAGCCACTGTTAAAAAAAAAAAAATGTACTACAAGGTGCTTCAGGATGCTCCAGTCAAAATATCTCTTAACTGGCTCCAGAGGGGCAGAGTCATCCCTCGCCCTCTTCAGCTGGAGCAATTCCGAGCAAGAGGTGAGGTTTCATGTGTGGTAGTGAAGCCAAGCAGGAAAAAGAAAGGAGTGGAAAGGGGATTTCAAGGTTGCAACGCCTGTACAGCAGACTCCTCCGAGGCAGGCATAAAACAGCCAGGAACTTTGGCATGACTCATTTTTGACAGAGCAGAACTGATTTCAATACTAGACTAAAGATTTGCTCTGCAAACAATTATTGTATGTGATCCCACTGTTGGGGAATTTGTTTCTTTAATGGTAGATTGTGGGATAATCCTGTGTCTGAGGACAATTCGATACAATATGACCCTGGGAGAGGCAGGACCTTTACCACAGTCTGTGATAAGGGATTCCCAACAGTTAGGTTTTCATAGGTATTGACTTAGTGATCTGGGAGAAGCCATTTCACCTCCCTGATGATGGTTCCTTCCTCAGCTTTCCTCCCTTTCTGGGTTTTTTTTTTCATTAACACTTTGTGCCTGCAACTTTTTTACTGGTGACTGAACAACTCAAAGACCCAGTTTTGTGGGGGTCCTCTGCATATGTAAATTGTATTGCTACAAGTAAATAGTAGACATATAAAAGTCTGGGGAAAAACAAACAAACCCAAAACCCCAACCAACCATGCACACTCCTTTAGCTCATTTAGCTGCCACTTAGGTGATTTAGACAATACAATACTTTGTTTTTCTCTCTGGAAATAAATACGGGACTGGACTGCAGAGTTTGAGTTTTTAAATGTGAAAATCATGACCATTAAATCTGTGACTTGAAAATGTGTCAGCAAAAAGCAGAGAACACTATGGATACATTCTGAGGGTTGCTGCCTTAGGGTCAATTGGAACAAGCAGATTTCAACAGCGAAACAAGCAGGGCACAACAGTGGAAGGAGCAAGCGACTGCAGGTGCAAATATGCCTGGGGCTTGTCTGACTTCCATTAAAGTAAAAAGTTTGATAGCACTAATAATTTCTGTCCCTTTACATTTTAAACAGTCACTGTCATTGCCTAAGCATTTTAACTGCGTGCTGGCAGAACTGTGGGCTTCCTAGGAAGAGACATCAGGAATGGTGATGAAAGGTAGAAGGAAGCAGAGGTGCAAACCTGCATTTGCAGGAGAAAGGGTCCAGATGAATATTCAGATGTCAAGAACAGAACAATTACACATCTCCAAGTTTGCACCAGTAACAAATACCTGTCTCTTATCATTTTCAATTCTTGTGAATGAAATCATGAAACAATGGCATGTCTGTCTGGGCTGAAAGGGTCAAAACCCCATCTGAGAACATGAGACATGTAGGTGGGCTATGACAGATGAGCAGGGTTGGACACAGAACTGCATTTTACCGAGCAGGGTTGGACACAGAACTGCATTTTACCGCTCTATCCCCATCAGCCTGCCCATTGTCTCTGCCTCGTGTTATCACAGACGCCAAACACCACAGCAGTGGTTATGTGTGTGCCTGCACCCCAGCTTCCCCATGTGTGCTGCAGTGCCTCGCTCTCACCCCACCTTCACTGATGGCTTAAGCTAATGGGCTGTCTGTGGGGTCCTGGGCGTAGAGGACTGTGGGATATGACAGAGGAGTTTGCTAGGGACAGAAAAAAGATCTTCAACTGCTACAGCAAATTCTGTCAGAGCTTGGTCTTGACTTATTTTCACTGATTTTCTTGCTTAAAGGGCAAAAGCAAATTTCCTATTTTTGTGTTAATCTGATTGTGCTCAATTTTTGTATGTGAGCTCTTGCATGGTTGCTATGCTGCTTGTAGAAATAGATTATTTTGTGTGGATTAGTAATACCTAATGGACTGATGTCTAATTGGAGAGAGATGTGCATACAGGAGAGAAGCCTCCAGGAGGAACATTTTTATTGTCTTCAAGAGAGATCAGGGGGCATGATAACTTATCAAAGTAAGTTTTCAACTCTAAAAATCTACATTCAGATTTTGACTAAGTCAGTTTGCTGTAGCTTGAGCTGGCTTCCAATCAAGATATTCAGAGATCTTCTGTAACAAGCTGTATGCTTTGACTAGCTAAAAAGATTAGCCAGGGCTGTGGCAAGCAATTGATGTAGAATGGCAGAGGGCTGCTTCCTGCTATCCATTATTCTTCCCAGAGGTAAAATCTTATCTCTACTGCTGTCACCAGCAGCACTTCTCTTGATTTTAGTGAGAATGAATTTGATTTATACGACCCTTTTGTATGACCAGAGATGTGTCCAAATCAAGACTCTGTAACTGATTTTTGGTCTATCTGAATTAATTAACTAATTGTGAACAATAACAAAAGAAAGAGCAAATGTCAAAGTTCAGATTTTCCAGCTTGGGGCTGGCATGAGAATGACTTGTGGATACGGGAGGAAAATTGTAATTTAAACAGGCTTTAGCTTTTTCAGGGACATAGTAGAAGTTGCTTCTATGGGCAATGCTACATCATGGAGATACTGTTCTAAAGGAACTATATCATCTCTTTGGGGAAGGTAGAGCCGAGTGAGAAAGCAAGTGAAAAGGATTTGCTGTACTGGTTACACTTATGTACTCTAACAGAGCCAAAATATGTTTACTCCCAGTGCTCTTTTTCCATTGTAGGTCAGACACAGAGGGCCCACCAAGGGTGTGGCATGGGTTCAGTTTTGTCTGGTGTTCTTTTTGCTAGGGACTATAAAGAAGCACAGCTGTAACAAGTCTGAAGGTACCATCTCTTTAAATTACAGTTGCAACATTTTCTTCTGTGAATTTAGCCTCAAGGATCTTATTAACTCTCGGATCTTTCAGATCGTATCTCATCCACTTCTGCTTTCTGTAATCAACCAATTAATAATGGCTTGAGAAGCTGGCAAGGATAATTGGCATACGCTTTGTAGAAGAATAATTGTAGATGTGAAAATAAATAGCATTGCTTATAATTGTTTTCCTATCCTCTCATTCTTTTACACTGTGTTAGTCCTTGTAGTACCTCAGGGAAAAGTATAATGTAAGATGGCCATTGTGGGTCAGACCAAGGTTCTCATCCAGCCAAGTGTCTGACAGGGACTGTTAAAAGGTGGTTTGGAACTGCGATAAGAAAGTCAAAGCAGAGCAATCCTTTTCCCAGTACTTCTCTATTATCCAGCAATTAGAGGTTTTAAACAATATGTAAGCAAGAATTTGTACATATTGCTGTTCTCCTGTTTGGGTACTTTATATGCTTAGCTGGTGCTCTTGCAAAGTTCCACAGTTACTACCCTCACGGATACTGTGAGGTAGAGAAGTGGTACATTATCTCCACATTATGGTTTTTGAACTGAGGAGCAGAGAGACTTGAAATGCCACCATCTAAAAATAGATTAGAGCTGTTACAGTTCATTAGCACATTAAAAACTTTGGAACAAACTGATACCCTGCCTGTCCTTAAAAATCCAACCTCTCTATAAACTTCCTATTACAATACTACGTGATGAGACAAGGGTGATTGCAACCCTGAAATTTTATGATAGTTCTGTATTGCTTCACTTTCCCAGTAAATGCCAGCAGCATGATCCTACATAGTGTGACTTCAGTTACACAGAGTTGCTTCCAGATGACTTTCAGACTCCAAGATCAGGTACCCTCAGTTAAAGAAGGAAAAGTGTATGGACATATGGGATGTTCATCAGAAATTTGCAGCTTGTTTAAAAGGATTTTCAAGCTGTTGAAAATGTAGGTAGCTCATGACACTATGACATCATACTAGTAAAATAAATAACTTGTAAGTTAGAAGGACTTTGGATAGGTGGGAGAATATAAGCCTGCAAGCCTGAGATGATAGTAGGCAATACGTAGGAGATCTCATTTATCACTTGACCTCATTGCCTTGGCACAGTCCCACTACTTTGTGTCTAGAAAGTTTTCAATGCTCTGTCTTGATCGATTAACTTGTGGCCCTCTCTATCGCAATTATTCTGGCATCTCAAAATCACTAATGTGTTTGTCTTCATACCACTTCCAAAATATAGTGAGGGCCTCATCGCTATTTTCTAAATTAACAGAAAGATACAGAGAGTAAATTCCACATTGATGGATCCAGGTGTGTGCTTCTGCTACCACAGTGTCTAACCTTCAAGTGCTCAGCTCCAGGGTTAGCATGTGCCCATAGTGAGCAGATGGTACTGAGCTGGACTTTGAAGAGAGATGTGTGTCTTGTATCCTGCTCCTTTCACAAGCTTACATCCCCATCTCCACTTGAGCTTCATAGCCTGGGAACCTTCCCTCCAGGTAGATGTTCCACCTGGCCATAGAAAACACAGCAAAGGTGATGATACCCTTTTTTTAAGAGGACTTCAAGGGCAAGAGAGTGCAAAGGTCTATTATAATGCTCCAAAAATAAACTGAGATGAAACTCCAAAGCAGATGTTTTCCTTACTGCTGCAATTAGCAGCAATATTTTATCACTTACATGATGATTGGGAGACTGTAGGAACAAACGTGAGGCTGTCATTTTAAATTAAAGACATTTGTTAGGTATTTATCTTGCTTTGTCTTTTTTTTTTTTTTTTTTGTAATTAATAATCACTCATTGTCACAAGGCTACTGTACTCCAGAAAGGCATTTTGTACAGTGAGTACTGAAATGCTCTGCTTCAGCTTCAGCTAAGAAACATCAAAATACTTGTATAGCTGTTGCTACATGATTATTGTTCACAGCTTGTATGTTTAGATAACTGTGTGGCATCTGGTTTGTATACCCAGATATTGTACTGTAATCATGAATGGCTAATAAAGCTATATAGTAACTACCTGAAAGTTCTTACTAATGTAACTGTAAGAGTTACAAGGTCTATAATGTTTCTTCTTATTCAGTTCATTCAGAAAGCTGGTTATAATAGTAGCAGTGTATTGGCTGGATGTAACTGATAGAAGTTTTAATGACCTTGATATAAAGAAAGGCTTAAACAAGCATTACATATTTCAAATGAGAGATAAAGATGCTTAGAAATACTTATGGATAACATAGGATAAAAACCAAGTTTCATGAAAGCAGAAAAATATTAAAAATCTGATCTTTCCAAATCTCTGCATTCAGTTAGAAGAATAAAATATGTATGCATTTTTTCCTTTGGTATAGTAGTCTACTGATAGGGTTTTTCTTATCCATTATTTTATATTTGTGTCTTCTCATAAAAACCACACTGTTGGGAAGAACATAAAGACTGTCTCAGTTATATTGCTGTAAACTGCAGGTAGAAAGACTATGCGTCTGCACTGGAGTTTAGAGACACTTTTGTGAAAGAAACCACAGACTTGTGTAAGACAAACAAGCACAACCTGGATCCCAGCTGGATACAAAGGCAAATCCATAGATTATACTAATGTTGCTTGTCCTGGTTTGGTGTAGGACAGAACTAATGTTGTTCAGTGATTTTACTTTTCAGCTAAAGCTCTTCTAACTGCACTTTCTGAAGTTAACAGCACATTTTCACAGACAGGGTCTGCTTCTAGCACTGATAACACTCCATGTTTACAGGTGCTACCAAGATTGGTGTGCAAACCAAGATCAGTGCTAAAATTTGTGTACCACCTTGGGGGGTGCAGAAGGTATAAGGCTGCACCTGCGGGGAGGATTGGACAGGACAGGTGACCCTAAACTGACCAGCAAGCTATTCCATCCCATGTACATCATATTCAATATAAAGCTGAGGGATCACAAGGGTCAAGCTCTCTTCCTCTATAGCTGACATCCATGGGGGACTCTGTTCTGCCTTTGATCACAATCCATGTGTTTCTGAATCCACTTCCTGAATCCAGCTCCTGAATCCATTTCCCAGTTGGGCTGGGACCTCTCCAGTACCTGCTCCACAACATTAGTGGTGACGTGACGTAACTGCCATGGCAGAAGGGAGCTGGTTGGGTTGGGTTCAATACTGGTTTTGTACACATTTATATATATTCAATTTTTTAATTATTATTTTTATTAAACCTGTTTAAGTTTTCTAATCTACAAGTCTCTCTCCCTTATTCCTTCTCTCTTCCCCTTTGGGGAGAGAGAGGGATTAACAGAGAGCATCTGTTACACGTCTAGCAGACAGCCACTGACCCTAAACCTTAACACTGCTGCTTGTCTTTTCCCTGCCAACGAGTTTGCTTACATATTTTATATAAAAGTATAGTTAAAGTTTATGGTCAGATTTAAATCCTGATATAGAATCAGAAAATCATAGAAGGGTTTGGGTTGGAAGGGACCTTGAAGATCATCTAGTTCCAACCCCCCTGCCATGGGTAAGGACACCTCCCACTAGCACAGGTTGCTCAAAGCAATATTCAACCTGGTCTTGGACTCAACCAGTAACAGTGCATCCACAACTTCCCTGGGCAACCTGTGTCTCACCACCCTCATAGTGAAAAACTTTTTCCTAATTTCTGATCTGAATCTACTCACTTCCAGTTTGAAGCCATTACCCCTCATCCAATCACTACAAGACCTTGTAAAAAGTCCCTCCCCAGCTTTCTTGTAGGCCCCCTTCAGGTACTGGAGTTCCACAATAAGGTCTCTCCAGAGTCTTCTCTTCACCAGGCTGAACAACCTCAACTCTTCCAGCCTGTGCTCATAAAGGAGGTGTTCCAACCCACTGATCAACTTTGTGGCCCTCCTCTGCACCTGCTCCAACAGGTGCCTGTCCTTCTTGTGTGGGGAGCTCCAGAGGTGGATGCAGTACTGCAGGTGAGGTCTCATGAGAGCAGAGTAGACTGGGGAAACCCCCTCCCTTGACCTGCTGGCCATGCTTTGTCTGATGCAGCTCTGGATACGTTTGGCTCTCTGGGCTGCACTTGCACATTATTGGCTCACGCTGAGTTTTTCATCAACCAGCATCCACAAGCCTTTCTCCTCTGGCCTGCTTTCCATCCATACTCTTCTCAGCCTGTATTTGTGCTTGGGATTACCCCACCCAGGTGCAGGACCTTGCACTTGGCCTTGTTGAACTTCATGATATTATCAAGACAGGGAAACAAATTTGTCATCTCACTATCTTCTGATTTGGATTAAAAACACCTATAAATAGCTGATTTTCTAATGTGTCTCTTTTTCGTTATTTCTCAATGGTAGAGAATATCACATTGCTAAATCTAAATTGCTCTTGGCTAGTTTTACAAAGTAATTTGACAACATAGTTTGATTTTGCTCTAACATAATCTAGAAACTGTTTCCCAGTAGTGGGATAAAGGGACTGTTAAGAAACTATGATACAGAATTCCTTGCAATTTGCTCTTTTCTTACAGCATCTATCCTATTTTGCTTAACTGTAGCAATCTTTTTAGGTTCAAACACTCTACTTAGATGCATTCAGTGATTACACGAGCTGTATAGATTTCATACATTAGATGAGATTTTGCTCAGACTACTAATGTAACATGTTTGACAATAATACAGTGAATCCCAATTTGGTTTTGATTGCAATAATCTGGAGTAAAATGTGCAAACCCTTGCTAATTTAAGTTGATTTTACCTTTATCATTTTGCATATTACATGGTCTAGATCCACACAAACAAAAGCTTGTTTGGACTTACTGTGCTTTCCTTTTCAGAAAACAGAATTCTTTTTAATTAAAAACACTTTAAAAAAATCAGTATGTGTAATTGCTAACACCTGCTATGTGTTACTAACAGATGTTTCTTACTTACCTAAGGGAACTGTTATAATTACACTATAAGCTTATTGGAATGGCATTTCACCAAGATAGTTTAGGAACTTTAGGTGGTGACTTTGTGTTTTTTAATTCATCTTTTCTCTAAAAAACTTTAAAAAACCCTTAAACAACCAGCCTTCCTCGCTCACCTCCCCAGCTCTTATTCACCAAACACAGGTCACCACAATGAAGCTTTGGATGTTGGGTCTCTCCTTGCTCCTTGGTCCACCTCTGTGCATCGAGGAGGAGTTTGTGTGTGCTGCTCCAAGAACAGCACTGGAGACTGTCTTGGCAAGTTCCATGATGGGACAGTTGTGTGAGGTCTTACAAGTCATGCTAATAATGGGTTTTGAGGAACACAGACTTGCTGCACAACCTTAGGCAGCCCACTCAGTGTCTGTATTATCCACCATGAAAAACCACCAATGTTGCCTGTTGGGATGCCTAAGTCAAAAGTGTTTGACCAGGGCTTTGAGATCCAGAGTAAAATAGAGGTCAGATATGACTAATTCTGAGTGTTGTCCAACAACCTTGCAGTCCAGAGGCAGGCTGGACGACCTTGTGGGTGCTGCAGAGGTCTGCCAGGACAGCAGGTAGCAGGAGGTACGGTGGACTCCTGCGTCTTCAGACGTGACTGCAGAGCAAGACACTCCACGTTCTCCCTCTGCATTTCATTTATGAAACTAATCACACAATTACCTGCAGGCATGTGTTAAATATGACACTGGTCTCTGCAAAATAATGGGCCAATTGCAAACAATGAATAAAGAGAGGCAGCTCCATTTATAACTGCTGTTTCAACAGAGCTGTGTTGTAATCAAAGTGATCTGAGGGTGACTCATTAATTAATTGATGTTCTTTTTTATTATGTGCTATTGAGTTAATGAGTAATTTGTGCTAGATAACTCTCTGAACACACTGATTACGTGAGATATTTTCTGGGGCTTTCATACCGATGACATGCTGAATAGGTGGAAGATGGTATTTGCTTATGTATACTCATTATTAGCAGGTTCAGGATGAATATAAATCAGCAGAAGGGCATTTTAAAAGGTATTAGATATATGCAACCCTTACTTTAAGGCTTTAAACAGATACTCCTCAGCTTTTAATGCTTTAAATACTATTAAAATCACTTCCTTTATAATACTTCTATCACCCACAATTGGCAGCTTCTAGTAAGGGTGCCTACAGAAAAGACTTTCACTGGGAGCATGTTTGTGCTAATGGCCTATTACATTGCACATATTGTATTTTGGCTTCCTTTAGCAAGTTACTGAACAATAAACAGGTTTGGTCTGCATCATTGGACTGAAGTAGGAGAAATGTATTAAAGTGAATATGCAATTGGCTTTTTTTTATCTAAAGTGGTATTTAAAAGAATAAAAACACTGTTCTTACATACAGTACACACTTTGCTTTCTGTAGTTTGAGTTGTTAAAGCTTTTGCTTTATTGAAACCACAACATCTCCAATGCCATAGGAGTTTTTTATTCATTAAACAACAAATGGCTAAATTGATAATTTCATCTGACAACAGCAGCACAGTGGAAGCTTTCAGAAGAATCAGCTAAATGTATAAAATTATACCCAGCAATCACTACAGACCTTCATTCTTGACAAGATTTGTTCTAGGTACAGATGACTGTAAACTACCTACTGCTGAGAAAATTATAAGAAGCTGCTGTATATTATGTTGAAAAAAGCCTTTCAAGTACTTTGTACAGGAGAAACTTCACCACGGTCCCTGCTTGTTTCTGTTCCCCATAGTCTTTCTTCTCACTGACCACTTTTCATTTTACTTTTTATCCTTAGGCAATTAGGAACATTTGAGGAGCTGCTGGATGATTTTTCTTTATTTACATTACATGAGCATAAATTTGAGCATTTTGGGAGGGTAGAAGGAGGCAAGTAGGTGTGCTTAGAAAAAAATATAAACAAACTCAGAAAATATGTTAAGCAAGATAAAAATACAATTATGAAACAGATCAACTTTTAGCCTTGGTCAACTGTTTCTGCAGAAACCAGGCTGACTTGACTCATCACCAGTCGTGGCAGGTAACAGACACAGCAGGTTATGGTTGGCACAGGAGCTTTCTACAGTTGAAAATAAAGGTTTGGTAATTTGTACTTTTACATGTGGCTTAAAAAACAGCAACTGAAGAATCACAGATTTTTAAAACTATTGTTATTATTAGTTTTGTCTGGCTAAACTTAGAGATTTGTACAGATAGATAGAGATAAAATACTTTAAATACAGGCAAGAATGCTTCCACTTTTATCTCCTCACAAATGAACATACACTGAGCAATGGTCAGTAGCAGAACATTTTGCTGTATGCAGACAGAGCATGTTGACACACAGTGATGTAGAAGGAAACCTAAGGTATGTAACTAAAAGCAACCCAAAGGAATGGTCTAAACCTCTGTCAAAAAGATCAATAAAGCAGCCTGGCAGATAATCTCTCTTCAATATTGTCTTATGATATTATACTTTATTGGAGTTGTAAATGCTTCCATTAAATATTTCAACTCCCAGTTATTATTTTAACAGGCAAGCAAGATGGAATTTTGAAATACAGGAAAATGTGTAATTGATCTTTGACCTAAGTCAAAGCTAAGTTTATACTGTATCCTCTACATACAAATTTTAGGTATGTATGTGAATAAGATACCTGAGCTTAAAGTGCTCAAAGCAATGCTGTACCATTGCAGCACTTCAAACAAGCATTCCCACATATCTTTATTGTTACTTTGATTACTATTGACAGAACGGTGAGATTATTTTTTCCCTCCATAGCAGGACCAAGCTCCTTTTCCCTGTTTTGAGCATAGGTCACAAAACACATGCATGCACATATGAGTAAGGTGGCATGTACCAATAACCCTCTCCTTTCCCATTCTGCTCTCTTCATTTACCCCATAGAGAGCTGAGCAGTGGCACTTTGTGGTGAGAGTGCGTGCAGTTGTTGCCTTCGTCCCCAGCAGAGCCTTCCACAGGCTTTGCTCGTTTTGGTGCCCCCCAGTCTCAGATCTGTGGTTACCCACTGCACATAGAACACTCTGCTTCTCCCAGAATGTCCTACTGCTGCTAGTAACATTTGCATGCATAGCTCCTGGTTTTCTGAAGAGCCAAAAAGGCTTTACAAAAGCAGTGGATGCATTAGCCCCATTTGGCAACCTGGGGTAACAGAGGCACAGAGAAATTGAGTGACTTGCCTTGCCCAAGCTTACAGCAAATCAAAGTCAGAACCAAGGTCCCTTCTTTCCTATTCCCCAGCCCTGTTTCTGAACCAGGGATTTCTACCCAGTCTGTTGTTTACTAGTGGAAAGTGGAAGAGAGGCCTATCTGGATTATAACTGAAAGACACGAGGCTGAAGGAAAAAATTAAAACTGGAATCAAAGTACGATAATATGATTCTTCCTTTTCTGGCCATCCTCACCTTCATGGAAAGGACAACTTGTTTATTGCACTTGAAGTAGATCTGGAAGAGCCTAATAGTACCTCTGACATCAACTGCTTAATTATTCCAAAGACATTAAGGGACTGTGCAAGGAAGTGGATGAGAGATGTGCTCAAGGTTAGGAAGGAAGACAGTCCACAAAATAGAGTTAAATTTAATTTGAAAAACTATGTGGAGCTATTTCTTCTAATTAGCAAGAGCAGCCTGAAGGAGCTGTTGCATTTCTTAGTGGTCCTGTATGAGTCAAAGTCAAGTTTAGTGAGACATGCTTATTTTTAAAAGGGTTCACAGCCAGAAACAAAACCACACCGTAACAACAGTCATTAGAACTAAATATCCATTTCATAGTTAAGCCACTGTGCAGCATACTCCATACCAAAGGCTAGAGGAATCACCCCACTGCATTACAAAGTTTCTTTCCCCATCACTAGGAAAAACATGGTGAAACTGCACAACAGGACAGGAATAGCGGGGAAGGACACTCGACTTGAGCAGAGGTGAGGGTTCTTAGTCTAAATAAAAATAAGAGCTCAGCTTCATAGCAACATAGGCTATAGTGGGTTTCCTTTCTTTCTTTTTTGTTTTCTTTTTTTTTTTTTTTCCTTTCTTTCTTAGTGTTGTGTTTTTAATTGTAGGCTGTTTTCCCAACGAGCTAGAATACAGTGGCAAAGAGAAAAAGATTTAAATATGCATTTAAGAACTTTTTAAACATTCATCCTGCTTTCCTTTGCCAAACACCTGTAAGCTCTGTCAGGGGCATGAGCACTTAGGGACATCCTGCTGATGCGATAGCTTCATGGCTTTAAAAGCAGAGGTCCACTTCTCCTAGAAAATGGACTGATTGCCAACAGTAGCTGTCAGCATTGAATCTACTTCTGTTAAAAGTATTTTAATTGCCAGTATTGATGGGACAAACCTGTTGGATGTTGTCATGGACAGCAAAATACCTGTGCAGTCGAGAGTGGCATCTCTCAGTTTCTGTATTGGTATTTCTAAGTTTTGTCCCATCCAGATCAGCATTTAAATTACCTTCAGCATTCACTGAGGTGGGTGATCAGTAACCAGTCACTCTCCTAGTGTCAGCTCAGGGTCATTTCCTCAATGTAAATAGACCCTCAGAGGGGGCTGTTTACAGTGCCTTCTACTTTCACCTTTTTTCCAGGGTTTGTTGAGGACACAGCCCCAGAAAACTTTAGGGTTAAGCCCTGATTTAAAAAAAAAAAAAAAAAAAAAAATTGAAAGAGAGAGAAAGAGAGAATTCTCAAATTTTAAGAAATTATTAAAATGTATCTAATCAGAAGCTCTCTCTTTCCTCTCCCCCTAAATTAAATTATTACAGAAAAATAACATATATTTTTTATATAT
>NW_008619563.1:0-31985 GCF_000691845.1 Merops nubicus | reverse complement strand
CACGCCTCCTTCCTGAGCCCGCCAAAGACCCCGCCGCCGTGATGGCAGAGGTGGTCTTCTGGGAGCGAAGGGGAACCCAAATCCACGCTGAGCCCCTCGGCCACAGGCAGCAACGCCCGCCCCTTAGCACAAGAGACGAGGAAATCCCATGCCAAAGCCTGCTCAGCACCGACGTGACCCTGAGCAAGGTATGCCAGGCCTATTGAAATGTCCTCAGGGTCAAGCAATCACACCTAGATCCCTGCTAGCTAGCAACAAGCCAGGGGAGCTCACAGAAGGGCTGGGGCAGGTGGGGAAGGAGTGACTAGCAGTGACTAGCAGTGACTAGCAGGAGTGAACATTTAAACACAGGCGTCTGTGGACCACTGCCGCTGTGAAAAGCCGCCCTTGGAGAACAGCTGGCCCAGCTACAAGATGCTTCTGGCAGCCACACTGACAAAACTGCCCTTTAACTTGGTGTGGCTGATGCCAGACTCCAAGCTGACAGACACCCTTTATCACAGTGTACAGGAGCCCGAACCTAGAAAACTGTGACTGGACCTATTCGTGATTTGCCGACACATGCGGTAGGAATGGAGCAGACTGAATGATACCTTCGGTGGAAGGGGCAGATGGCAGCAGCCACACACAGTAGCCAGACTCCCACTGCAGGGAAGGCCACACTGAACAAACAGCAAGCCAGCCTCAAGCTGACGCAGAAGGTACCAGTTTCCACCTTTGTCACTTCTGGAAAACCCCAATTCCCTATAAGCCTTTAGGAACTGGATCCCAAAGTGAAGACCATACCCTCCTATCTCAGGAGCAGATCATCTCCATGTCAGGGCATATGAAAGAAGCTCTAAGCCTTCACAGACTTAGAGAAACAAAACTAAGCAGTAGTCAAAGAGGCTGGCATAGTAACTAATGTGTCAGCAGATCACAGAATCACAGGACAGGTGAGGTTGGAAGGTCTGGGGGTCATCTTGCCCATCCCCCTTGCTCAAGCTGGGTCACTTAGAGCAAGCTGCTGAAGACTATGTCCAGATGTCTTCTGAATATCTCCAAGGATGACAACTCCACAGTTAACCTGGGCAACCTGTTACAGTGATTGGTCACCCGCACATGAAAGTGTGTTTCCTGGTGTTCAGAAGGAACCTCCCCTTCTGTGTTTCAGTGTGTGCCCACAGCCCCTGTTCCTGACACTGGGCACTGCTGGGGTTCTCTTTTCGGCCCTTTTTGAAGATAGGAATGACATTTGCTTTCCTTCAGTCCTCAGGCATCTCTCCCTGTTGTCATGACCATTCAAAGATGTTCAATATGATGCCCACGCACTCATTTGTGCAGTAAGTCAGGACATACCCTGAACTCTCTTCTCTGATGTCTCTGTATCTTTTGGTAATTGGCACATTAGATTGTGGTCTTCAACTTCTGATAGTTTTATGTTTTGTTTGTACTTAATTTAGTCATTTTGTCAAGAAGACAACTCCTCTCCCTGGGAAGAGAAGTGTTAAGCCCCTAACTGTCTTCCTAACGCTACTGGGCTGAGAAGGTGAAATAACACTGAAGTTCCTGTATGTCCCATGCCTTAAACACAAACCAGGCTTGAGGCTGAGCAGACAAGCAAAGACTGAACCAGCTGTGCTGCTCTTATGTGAAGGCAAGACATTCAAAGGGGAACAGCTAACTGAGAACAGAGTTGACAATGTCAGTAGTTCTTTGATTTCTCATTACAGACAGGATTAAAAAAAAGGCCTTTTTCACTACTTTAAATGTCAGCCTTTTAAAAAGAATTCAAATATATTGCCACTTCCAGGACTTAACCCAGATCTGCAGAGTGAGTACAGTGCCTGCCCTTGGGTGCATGTGCCTTGGATCGATGAACCCATTGGGAAAGTGTAACTGTTGGCTGCACTTGACACCCAGCCTGCAGATGTGCAGAGTGAGTGCATCAACCTGCTTAACTGACTGAAAAAGACACAACCCAGAAGGAAACAAGAACACTTAAGACTATTTAAGGATATTTAAGAACTTAGTGATGCAGTCATACCAGGGATAATATTTATTTTGGATTATGGCCCGATGACAATGTTATAGCTTGATTTCAGCACTCTAGACCCTTCATCTGTGACAAATGCTTCCCCAGAATGCATAATTTACTGAAAAACACATGTAAAGTTGTAATGGTTTGAAACCTGCTGCTCCTGGTGCGTGGAGATCTGATATCTAAAACTAGGAGCAAGCCTGAATGAAAGGGGTGTAGATCTGTTCTATTCCCACTCCCCCCTTCCTGTCTTCGGGACTTCCTGCCAAGGTCTATAAAGGGGGCGAGAAGACACGCCTCTTCCTCTTTCTCTTCTCCTCTCTCTCCGCTGGGGTCCTGGCCAGTTCATGCTGCTCTGCTGCTCCCTGTGCTGCACGTGGCCGCGGCCATCTTGGAGACCTGGGCCTGATCTACAGACTCGTTCCCGGCCTCCATCCCCATCCAAGGATTGTGCATCCAGCTTCAATCCAGCGAGATCCAGCACTGTGGAGCCTCAGCAGAGGGCTTGGGTTTTGTATTTTTGGAAGTTTAACCTTCCTTGCTTTGTTGTTACTATAATCCCTTTACCCTGTTAAACCCCTACCCTTCTTCCTTTCTGTTCCCTGTTAAATAATATATTTCATTTTTTTAACTTTTCAATCGGTGTAAAGCTTTCATTACCCCTGCCTTCCTTTGTTTACCTCTCTACCTGGGGGAACTAAGGGATAAGGGAGGTAGGACACAATTCTGCCTTCTAACTGGGACAAGAGTGCTAGCAGAATCGGTCTCTAGCTAAAACAGACGACTTGAAAAGCTTTCCCAGCATAAGGGAATAATGCTGTCAGAAAAAAAAAAAAAAAAAAAAAAGCTTGAAAAGTAATTTGCCTGATTTATAAATTTTACAGTATTACAAAATGAGGAGGAGCCAAAAATTTCCAGAATGCCCTAAAGAAAAGCATGTGAAGTATTCTTTTCTTTAGAAATGATCTCAATGCCAAAGCTGTGGTGGCAAGATGCTAATTTGCTCTCAATAGGCAGGCTTGATTTCTTCAGCATTTCTCTTATTTCCCATCTCACCACCTAAAGGCCTGGAATATGAAAGGGCACACAAGGCCAGAGGGGTTTATCAGGTCTTGTTATAGCACATCAGTCATCAAAAGAACATCAAACTATTTTCATTTTTTGCTCTCATTCCACGTTATGATAAAGCTATTTTGGCTTTAAAGCTTTCAAAGTGTGTGCAAGGTGTTTTTACTGTGCTGTTCATGAAACAAAAGGTAGGATTTTAGGGATACTTATTAAAGCCCTCAAAACAGCTTCAGCTAAAACCCAAACTAGCTTTGATTCAATTTTTATTAAAGCTAAGTTTGCTTATAAGCACATCTATAAAACCAGAAAACACTATGGACCTTCAGGTATAATGTTTTGGGTGGAGTGGATGTGGGGTAGCATGAAGTTCATGCACACTTCAGTTCCAGGTCTAGGAAAAGTAACGTGTCCTTCTAGCAGAACGTGTGGAAACGTTTCTTGCTGGTGCAGAAGTGAACGTTTGCACCTGCCCACGGCCACTTGCTGCCGAGCCCCAGCACTCGCTGCCGGCGTGCGGGGGGTGGAGGTGGCAGCGAGCACCCCCCCCCGAAGCTGCTCTCCCCTCAGCACTCAGTGCTATGTCTCCCAGTGTCCATTTTATACCATGCGTGAATTAGAACTACTTGAAGGGAATCTGTCACGTTCATCCAAATTTAAGTGAGAAATTTGTCAATTAAGAGATCTGGGCAGCAACCAAAGCAGAATCTGATAGAGGAGGATGGAGAATTGAATGCTAAAGAGCTGGAGTCTGAAAAATTTTCAGAGTAAAAAAAACTTTAAATGCTTTCAAAACTTAAGACAGGAAAAAACCCTGAAAAGCATCTCAGCTGCATAATCAAAAAAAAAAAAAAAATTGTGTGAGATTAAGCCCATATGATTTTAGTAATCATCTTTAGTAAAAGGACTTTATTTCTTTAGAATAAGACGAAATTACAGAATTTAGAATACAACTCAGCATGGTATATAGAGAAATTCCTGATTTTGGCAATCAGATGAACTCACTGAGTAGCTGCAGAACTCAGCTTGTGCTGGCCTCAGGATTCTCAGCAAAATGATGCCTTTACACTTGCAACCACAAAGTCTTGGTACGTTGACCCCGTCGCATTCGTCGGTCAGTAGTACTAATACGTGACAAGCGCAGCGCGGGGGTGGGGCGGGCGAGGCACATGCCACAGGAGCTGCCGGGGCAGCTTTACCCTTCCTTTGTGTTCGTGGAATCTACTGTCCTCACACATTAACTAAGAACAACTTCCAAACAAAAAGCCAGACTCGTGCAAGTGCCCAAACCATGGCACATGCAAGGCCACCCAGGAGTCTGCACTATGTGGACGAGGACACTTCACTGTGTGTTGTTCAATGGGTTGTACATACGCTTGTGTGTGTTTGGCAGCAAAAGATGCCAAGAGAAGAAACAAAAAGGCATGTGGCCATCAAGAAAAAGGGAACTCCTGGAGATAGGGGGCAACCAGCAGAAAAGTGTCTGCATTTCCTGTTCTTCTATATGGATGGCTCAAGAAATAACTGTTTGTATTATCCATTTTTACTCTGATATGAGATTTGAGTCAAAAATTCAAGAACAGTCTTACAGACACGTGGCCATGCAATTGTGGTTTTCCAGTAATGAACACTGGCGGTTCACATTGCATTAAGGGCTTGTAGTCTACACATGTTTTTGGCGTATGTAAGTAGTACAGATATGAAACACAACTCCAACGGCCCACCACAAAGACATTTCAGAAATCCCTGCTCTGTCATTGTAATAATGCTTGTGGAAGTTGTACAGAATTGAGGCAACGTGTGACAGGCGTAGGCTACCCCAAGCAGAGGCTCCTCCATGGGTCAACTCTTGGCTGAATGAAGTTTAGAGGTCCAACAAATAACTGCCTTGAGGGTGACCAAAGATGAGCTGGTTCTCCAAGAACAGCTGGTTCTCCAAAGGCCAGAATGGTTAGCAGCAGCCTAAAGCCACTGAAGGTTCAACCACATGGTTTGCAAGACTGGGTCGGTTTATGTGCATTTCCAAATAAAACATCAAGCTGGATTTGAAAGAGCAACCACTAAAAGCCACTTCTCTAAAGGCTGTCCAGAGGAAGATTTGATAAAAATCTCTGTTTGATACCCTACAGTGAAATAACTCTTCGTTTGTCCCCAAGACACTAACACATATGTTTCCTCCCAAATCACTCTTTGTTAAGGTCGATCAAGCATGTAGGATGAGCTACATTCAACAGACAGGATTTCTCTTTGACATTTTAAATCCCTTCTGTCTTCTTAAAAAGGCCTTCTTTTCCTGCTCCAGGGCTAGGACAGCTCTGTACCTGGCAGCTTACACCCAATGAAATTCATCTTCAGACTCCCCTGATTAAGATCACTGAGATGAACAAGCGAACTAAAGCAAAAAGATAAACTCATATTGATCATCTCCTCTTTCTTGCTGGGATCCTTACTGATTTCAGAAACAAAACTTCCCATTCCCTTCAAAATGACTGTGCATTTTCCTTTGATTCCTCGGTATTTTGCATAAACAAATACCTTATATTAAAAATATGCCCCTTGATGGATCATGCATGAGACATATTTTGGAAACTACCCATAGCAGGTGATGCCTGCATTATACCTCCCTTCTCCATGTTACAACAGGGCAAATGTAGTAAAGGTGTTTTGCTTCTTTTGTCAAGTTCTTCCTTTAGGCAGAGCAGTAAGAGTCAAACCACTGTGTAATAGGGTGCTGGTTCCAGATAAAAAGGCACTTCAGCTTTCCTTCTGTTTTTCACAGAATCATAGAATCATTTTGGTTAGAAAAGACCTTTAAGATCATCAAGTGCAACCATTAGCCCAGCACTACCAAGCCTGCAGCTAAACCATGTCCCTAAGCAGCACATCTACACATCTTTTAAACACCTCCAGGGATGGTGATGACTCCACTTCCCTGGGCAGCCTGTTCCACTGCTTGATAACCCTTTTGGTGAAGGGATTTTCCCTAATATCCAAACTAAACTTCCCCTGGTGCAACTTGAGGCCATTTCCTCTTGTCCTATTGTTTGTTACTTGGGAGAAGAGAGTGACACCCACCATTCTACAACCTTTCAGGTAGTTGTAGAGACTGAGAAAGTCTCCCCTGAGCCTCCATTTCTCCAGGCTAAACAATCCCAGCTCCCTCAGCCACTCCTCATAAGATCTGTGCTATAGACCCTTCATCAGCTGCGTTGCCCTTCTTTGGATGCTCTTCAAAACCTCAATGTCCTTGTGGTGAGAGGCCCAAAACTAAACATGGCATTCAAGGTACAGCCTCACCAATGCCAAGTATGGGGAGCAATCACTTCCCTAGTCCTGTTGGCCAACCTCTTTCTGATACAAGCCAGGATGCTGTCGGCCTTCTTGGCCACCTAAGCAAACTGCTTGCTCAGACTGAGCCAGCTATTGATCAACACCCCCAGGTCCAGCCACTCTCCTCCAAGTCTGTAGTGTTGCAATGGGTTGTTCTGACCCCAGTGCAGGATCCATCACTTGGCCTTGCTGAACCTCGTACCACTGGTCTCAGCCCATCAATCCAGCCTGTCCAGGTCCCTCTGAAGATCCTCCCTACCCTCAAGCTGATCAATGTTTGATCAACTCCTGCCCAACTTGGTGTTGTCTGCAAACTTGCTGAGGGTGCCCTTGATCCTCTTGTCCAGATCATGGCTAAGGATACTAAATAGAACAGGCCCCAGTCCTGAGCCTTGGGGAACACCACTTGGCAATCAGACCACAGGCCAGCTGCAACCTGAAAGAACTGCTCAGTTTCTGCTCTCTGATGCCATCTCATCCAACTGTCTTTCAGATGCAGGCAAGAAAGGGGTGCATGACCTGTGGCAGCCTGGAGTTGGCTCCCTGGTACCCTACGTGCTTAGGGATCCTTTATCTCCTCTTCCCTCACGTGACTGAAATACCAATACACTCAGTCACTAGAGGAAGCAGGACATACACCATCCTTTAGTGGTTCCATCACTGCTCACGTGGCCTGCTCCAGCAGAAAGATGAGGTGTCTATGGATGAGAAATATATGCTTAAGCCAGTGTGAGTTTTGCTGAAGTGGTGCGTAGAGCAAGAAACACATTGTCACTGGACAGTCACTGCGGTCACACAGGGCACACCACCCTAACAAATCTCATTATGTTCCACCATTTGGGAAAAATATTTTAAGATGAAACAGTTTTTTGTTTTGTAATTCAGTGGTACAAATGGTAAATTTCACTTGCCCTCAGCACACCTGCTTGGCACCATGCAGAACACAAATGACTGTGAAGAATTCAGACTTGGATATGCCCAAAATCAAAAGAAATGCTCTCTGACATTAAACACTCCAAAAAGATACTGAAAACACTATTACATGATTCTTCGGTTGTGCAATCGAATATCCATTATATTTATCTCAAATATGCTTGGAGAAACCTAAGAGCTACACTTGGGATACCAGGTCAGAATTGTTTCTTTTCATTTATATTAACAACCAGAGAAAATTTACTAACATGCATTGGAAACGAGCGCTCCAATTAAAGCAAAGAGTAACCTCTAGTTCTTCATGCAGATGGAGATAAAAGCATGATGTGTTATAACAGAGATTAATCCAGTATTAGCAGTAAACACTCTACACTGCAACCTGGAAATCTGGAACCAAAGATGTTGTTTGGTATGAGACACCGTACTGGAAGGAGCACCACGACAGCAAGCTTTGGACTTCCTCCAAGGAAGTGCAATCTCTTAGGTCAACATCCCTTTGGAATGGAAAGACAAACCCTGGAATTCTTTATAAAAGGATATGTAAACATTTAACTAATATTACCTACAGAAGCTCAGTTAACCTTTCACATTTAAATCTAAAGGCAAAAAAGTAGAAAGACGAGTGAATAAAGATGGAGCAAGAATCAGGTATCATGTGCTTATTGTCTTTTATTGATCTCATAATTTAGATAACCAAACGAACAGAAACTTTTCATTTATTTCCTGAAGAAACATTTCCTTTTTATAATTTGCTGTAGAGCACTAAGTGCATTTATTTACATGAAATTTACTCCTTTTGCTTTGTTTGCTTGCTCTCCACAAGCCCTAAAAGCACTGCCTCAGCTTCCAGCAATGTTGTATCAGTTGTTGCACCCAGGAACCTAGATGTGAGTTCAAGATCCAGCAGTCTCAGGCGTACTCGGGTTCCTCTCTGATATTTTCTGTGAAGAGAAGAGGAGAGGGGGAAGAAGGTAAGTCTTGTTAAGCCAGGCACGTGTCTTGCCCTTCCTAAGGCTGCTCTCCTGTCTGCAGACTGAAGTAGCAGTCCCATAGGAAAAAACGTGCTGCAGTGGAAGTCCAGCACTGCTGTAATGCAGCAGCAGCAAGGGAGCTGCTGGGACACACTCTGTACCACCACAGAGCCAGTCCCTGCTGATACAACCCTGCCCATGGAAGAGCAGGCACCACGAGATCCCTCCCAGAGAATGCAGGCTCTACAGAAAAGTTGTTTATTATACAGGAAACTGTGTTTTCCATCAAAATATTTTATTGTACCATCTGCTATCATGCACACAATTATCTGCAGGACAACGTATCATTAAAGGGGAGGACAAGTCATCATTAGATCACTAGTGGCATTGCTATTATCAAAGAAGTATTATGCCAGCTAACTATGGTTTATATTTCCAACTCTGGGCCTCAGGCAAGGAAACTGTTCTTGTTTTATCCCCTCCTCCAAAGCGTGGGTATCATCTGCAAGTTTTTTATTACATACAATTAAAAAGAAACCCCACAACTATTGTAATAAAACATTCTGCCTACGGGGTTGGGATTCATTGTCTTACACTCTTTTTTCTTTTTTAAGTCAGAAGATGCAGATCTTCGTTTTTTTTTTAAAAAACAGACCATGTCAAGAAGGTTATGCCAAATCAGTGAAGGTTTCTGAAATACTAGCATCTCTTATCATGCACCTGGAGACCTACTGATCAAAGTCCAGACTTAAAACTGAGGATTATTCCTCTTTCAAAAGTTCAAGCCATACATATTTTCTTTTGAGCCAAAGTACAAAGAGCTGAAGATGCTTGACTACCTTGAGCAAAAGCAAGAGAAAATTTGAAACAATTTCCAGTAACAGACTGGACAAAATGTAACAGGGAAGTCCAGCTGCACGTGTTTCCATTTTCCTCATTTTCACCTTCAGTGGTAAGTGTTCACTTACAGTGGTGCTTCACGAGTAGATAAAAACTAACTGTATCTAATCAAACCTTTAAAAGTGCTATTTAGAACCAGGAAAGTCCATAAGGAAAATCTGTGAAGAAACTGTACTTCTCATGATCGATACATCTAATTTAATAATAAATTCATTATCTTAAGCATGACTTCTCCCATTTTAGCATTGTGAAGACTGTTCATTATTCAGTCTGCAGAGAACTTTGCTCACATTTCCAGACGTGACTTTAGCATGTATTTGTAATGAAAAATCTAAGCAATTTTATTTTCATAAAAAGAACCACAATCTTCAATGCTGCTTCAGTATCTCAAAGAGATTCCAAATACCTCAATCGTACTTAACTCAATTATTAAAGAAGCTTTTCCAGTCACAGCCCATCTGCTTACAAAGAGATCCTGAAGAACTGACACAAGGAGCTGACACAACTGCCGATTTATATGAATATAAACATTTGGGTTTGTGACAGATGTTCCCTACAGCTAAAACACTTTAGAATAAACAAGAAATGGAATATGTACAAAAAGCAGAAACACAAACACAACATGCAGTGGTGGGCTATCCACCACATGTAGAGCAAGAGGAAGTGGCAGGTTCCTCTGTGCATAGTAAGCATGTTCTATCCATGAAGGTATTTATCCTTAAAACAGATAAAACTATCCTATGGCTAAAGCAGAAGCTTGAAACAGGACCCAGAAACAAAGCAGGAGTTTTATTAATGTCAGGAATGGAGCCCTAGGAGACACAGGACACCACCATAAAAGGAGAGAAACCATCTACTCCATTTTGCAAAAGGACTTGCTTTATTTTTAAGTAACAATGCTGGTATTCAAGATCATTCTATCTCATGACCATCAGCAGGAACCATTAACCTTTGCCCAGCCCCCCAGCACTGTTTGTCAAGGATGCACATGTTTTCCTCCCACCACTTCCTACTGCCAGGTAAGAGTATTAAATTCACCTGGAAGGAGACAAAGGTAGTTTAATTGCATAAATAAGTGAAAGTATACAAATATGCTACAGAACTTAAAAAACCCTATTTTGCAAGTAGAGTCAAAGCTTTCTCCACTTCTACAGAACTTGTTTACAAGAGCTACCAAACTTAACCCTCTGGGAACAGCAGTTTTGCATGGAAGCACTCTGGCTAAAATCCACCTTCAGAGATGCTGACCCACCTCAAGCCATTGTCAGCAGAGCACTCACTAGAAACCTTTGCCTGAACTTCAGCCAAGGACCAATGGGCTTAAAAAAGCTTTCTCTACTTTGGAAGAGTGCTTGCAGGCTTCTCTCCAAGCTCTTCTGGAGCGGGCAAAGCAGTGGGTACAGGTGTGCCTTTCCTCAAACATCTGCTTCCAGAAAATGACTTCAAGTTAAGTTGGAGGGAACCCAAATAAATGCTTCAGTGCTCTTTTTAATTTTTTGATAGTCATGGAAAAGAATTTGGAAAGAAGCAAGACAAAAATCCTTTTTCTTATTTGAACCTAAGTCCGTACAAGGGTTTATCACCAGCATGATGCAGAATGTAAGAGCACGGGGAAACCATGCAGTACAGCCTTGCTGATGCTGCTTAGAGAAACTTTAAAAACAAGTAAAAAAATTAAAGTTTGTGTCCTCTTACTACTTTAATAGTAGGGCCTTTTATATTTGCATGCAAATATCAAACTACCGTGTTTTAACTTACACAAAGTAGGTCTTCTCTTTTCTGAACAGATCAAAATAGCACAGCAGGTACTTACAAACTTAAGCCACTTGGAAGGTTCCTTCTGACTCTCTTTTACTGCAGTCTGGTCCCTACCCTCATCCTTTCACTTTTGCACTGAAACCTTGTATCTCTCAAAATCCTAATGATAAAGGAATCAGCGAAAACCCCCAGAACTATTTAGTCCAGATTTTAAACTTTAAAAAAAAAAATTAAATTCATTTTACTATGTCCCCTTAAAACATGTGAATAAACAAAACTCCCAATATTTTTACATAATAAAATTGGAGGGGGAGGATATGGAATCAGGTATTCCAGCTCTTGCTAACTTTCAAGAATGCTGAGGTGGAAATGTTTTGTTTTGTTTTTTTCATTTAAAAGTCATTTCAGGCCACAGCGAAATGTTTACAAAGGGAGTTAACCTGGAAAGCAATGAGCATGTAAAAACAAGGAGGCTATGGCTAAAAATGGTTTTTGATCCTAATTATACCATTTGCTACCAAGAAAATGGCACAGTTTTGCAGGTTTCACATAGAGAATAAGCATTCTCATTACTACATGACATTAAGAATTTCATTCAAACTCTAAATTATAGGTGCAGACATTAAGGGGTTTTGTTAACCATCCAATATTGAAAGCTGCATGTGATCACCAATTAGCAAGCAGTCCTTTTTCTATTAAAACTACTCAAGTTACTAGTTTGAAATGTAAAGCAACAAACCTTCTATCCTCAGAAGCAACGCTACAAAATGGCCAATGCAATCACAGAACGGTTGAGTCTCACCAGGTCTTGGCCAGCATTTCCCACACACTTTAAAAACACATTCACAGACACTATTGCATAATATAAAAATACAGGACTGCTATTCTGAGACAAATAGAATATTTTAGCTTATAGTCCCTCTGTTTTGTTGCTGGTTTTCAGTGTCCATTGCCTCCTTTTGGCAGGATAACCTGTGCAAAGCAAAGCTGGATGAACTCTCCAGGGCTGGGCTACGACCAGCTCACCCACCGCTCCTTCTTCCGTGCCATTGTCCCACCCCTCATACACATGCACTTCTGAATGCAGGAGGAAGGCAATTATTAAACCTGCTTTTTAATTTAATTTACTGAAGGTGTCATTTAGAGAATTTTATTTGAATTTTTTTTTTGTATCATTATTTTTTAATGTCTCCCAACACATTCTAGTGATGGCTTTCAAAAACGACATCAAAAGGAATCCCTGGACTATCTCTCATACAAAATACATTAATCTAAACCACTCCAAAGACAGGGTTAGAGTTGAGCCATGGTACTCTCAGAGAACACCGTGAGAAGTCTTGATGTCTTTCACTTTTGTACTGTGAGAATTTCAAAGTGTGTTTTTCAGATCTATTATTCAAGAGGTTTTGTTTCAGTGCCTTAACAGAGTACAGTACAGAACAGTTTACAAGTTTCTTAATTGAATCATTGCCTCTTTTTTTTTATTATGCATAACACATCACATTGCCAACCACAGAAAAAATACAACAAAAAAGGTAATTAAATAAATTTGACCATCATTTTTATTCCAGCTTTTTTGTTCACCATTCTTACCACTGTTCAAATCCACTCAAAATCACCCTGTACCTCCTCGTTAGTAAAGCTGAAACTATGATGCAGCCCAGAAGCAAGCCCACCTCTAACTGACTCCAGCAGCAGCAAAGCAGTGCAGCCTGGGTGGAACAAAGCTGTGCACAGGACAATTAATCCTGCTTCTCATTTTCACACACACCCACCTCTCAGTAAGAGCTCCTAGGCAAGGCTGGGGCAAAAAGACCAAATCCTAGCTTTGTGTGTCTAAGCAAGGCAGCAGAAAGCGGCAGCAGCAGGGTAGTGTGAGTTCTGCACAGAGCACAACATGGGATAGTAAGAGATACTCCATGGAGAGTGTGTAGTATCCTGCTGGCTTGTCTTTCTTTAAAGGCAATTAAAGAGAGGACAAAGAACATGCAGAAAACCGAATAACCACGTAAAAAATCTTGATCTGTTAAGCTACAGAAAGTATTGAGCTGTTCAGACCTTTACAGAAAGAAAATACTGGTATTAAAAGGTGCTTAAATCTATCTGGGAAAAACATGTAATGGCAGGAAAATTAAGTCCAACAAATGCAAATAAGAAAATCACAATTTTGCCAATAAAAGTCACGAACCAGTAGAAAAAAAACTCCCAGCACTGAGACTTTTCTGCAATTGACAGCTTCAACTGAAGAGATGTCAAAACAGACGTGTTAGTTCAGTACAGGATAACCTGCTGAAATGTCATGTCTTGAGATACAGTTAAGTCCTGAGAGATGACCTAAAGGTCCTTTTGGCTTAAATTTTATTTATTCATTATTTATTATCACAGCACCCAGCCATTCAAATAAAGGATGGATGCTCAAAGCATCTTGGTTCTCAGCAATCAAACACTTTACAAAAAATGCTCCAAGGTTGCTGTTTATATTCTATCAGAAAATGCAATCTTTCTCCTCGTGACTCATCAATATAATGCCACTTCAGCTGGATTTGTTTCCTACTCAGTTTGTTCCTTCCATGAACTAAGGAAGCAAATATGCTCTCATTTCTTGTGAACATCGACCATTTGTTACACCTGTTTAATAATTTTTCAGAAAAATTTTGATTCTTGTGTCAAAGTAATTCTTCTACAAGGAAGAGGTCCACTCTCTGCTAGATACAAGTAGAGACCTAGATACTTTGCCAGATAAAAGCAGATAAAAGCCCCTTATATTCCTGGAAGCATTTAGCAGAATGCTGTAAGCCTGTGTGAAACCACCAGCTTAGACAAGTCCGTGTCACCTTGGGTTTTTGAGCAGTAGTGTGTAAGTGGAGCCTGCGGCAGGCGCCCTCAAAACCAAGAGGGGCTTGATGCAGCCCAAGGCCAACCCCCGCTTTGCTCTGACTACTGCTAAAGCAGAAATCTGAAATGAATACCAGACAGAGTCTGGGGGTATTGGCTACATCCTGATGTGAAAAACACTGTGAAGAACTTGAATATACATAACCCTGGCCAACTGAAGCTTTTCGAAGTGAGCACACACACACTAATGTCACCACATGGACTGACACTTGGTGGGAACTTAACTACCTAACAGACTGGTTTGAGCAGCAGAATCTGGGGGTCACCTCATCATTAGGGTGTAAATTATTAACTCTGGCTTTGTTTATGGAGCTGCCTAAACCCATAACATATTGGTTGAACCCTGTCATCTTCATTCTGTGGGACTCGAGTTCAGGGATCTCGTCACCTTTCCTTGTGTCTCCACTGTTGGCTATTGAGAGGACTGGCAGCCAACCAGAAGTGGCACAGATGTAGGTGAATGGAACATGGAAGTTCTCCTTCCTATAACTAAAAGGTAAATGCAAAGCCTGACAAGAATTGTTTTATGATTGTCATGGAAAAGCCCTGAGTAAATCACTGTGAAGAGTGTCAAGGTCTGCTATATATCATTGTATATCAATAATCAATGGCATTTGTTTCTGCAACAGCAAAAAAAAACCAAACAGCCAAAGGTGCCAAATATTTAAATCCAATTCTGTTCCACTCAGTATGGACATTTAGACTCTCAACAGAATTTTTTAGTTATAAAAAACATCTAAAAAGTAACATGCTTGCCTCCAATTCAGACAAAAAAACAAGGTACCAAATATTTACTAGAAAAGACCAAAAGACTCTTGCTGTAATATTTTCTACAGTCTCTGCAACAATCAATTGCAGTTCACTAAAACTTTTAGGACAGGATCATTCCCTTTTTAGTGAAAGAATCCACAGAATAACCTGTATTTTTACATGTACTTCATATCACATTGAAGATGAATGGTATAACCTTTTCTCTGCAGCATGGTGAAGTAAATTTTGACAACTGAAACTTGTAATACATGGCTCCTGTTATCGAAGAACTTTTATCTGATATAGTTATCATATAGTAATTTATGTCAGTTACTTTCTCAGTCTATAATGTAAAACATACCCTTTAACTTGAGAGGAAACATCCCTCTAAAATAAAGAAATCTGAGTCTTTAGTTTAAATAGTGTTTTTTTTTTTTCTGTTGCTTAAACTATGCAATGAACTACATTGATTTAAATACTACTCTTAGCCTACAAAGTACTAAAAAATAAAGATTATATACTTAAATATATAAACAATTTAGCCAATCATACTGCAAAACATAAAAAGACCCACAGCACTCCATGCTCACAGACATTAGAAGCCAGGCAAAATGCTCAGAAGTCTAAAGAAAAAGTGAGCCAAGTAGGTAGCCTGCCAAAAGGCAGCCTTTTTTTCCAAAAGGAAAAAAAAAGCAACAAAAACAAACCAAAGCAAGCAAACAAACCCATGTGAAGCATGCTCTAGCTCATGTTCTTCTGTCCATCTTTCCACAAGTGATCTCTTTTGCAGTTCCTGTCCCTTCTCTTTCCCACGTTGGGACCTTGTCTCAGGCAGATACTATTCATGTACATAGTTCTAAACCTTCAGCCCTCCAGGTTTCAAACACAGTTTCCACAAGACTGTTCTAGTTTTCCTCTTAATACACGTGGGCTCAATCTTACTCTCTTTCTACACTTACTCTGTTTCCCCCATAACTTCTCTGATCTTTCCCTGGGATTTCAGACCAGGCATTTCCAGTTTTCTTTTTCTATCCCAGGAAAAACTAGCAGAGATTTTTTTCTTACCCTCTCTAACTTACTGCCTCCTCACTGACCCTAGTCCCAGCTCATTTATCCAGCCAACCTCATTCTCCTTTCAGTTTCTTACCCCACCACAGTTTTTTTCTTTCACCAGTACCAGCTCAGTTCAGTTGTCTTCTTTTTCTGGCAACACTTCACAGTTTTCTCACTCAGCCAATTCCAGTCCCCTTGCACCAGCCATCCTGGCAGGTCCCTTACAAGGGATTAAAAATAGTATGTCTTGATAATCCAGACATGGTTATTATGAAAATTCAAACCAGACTGTTTTTCCCCCTTACTGTCTGTGTAATGACACTAGCTATGGGAGCAGTGACAATGAATTTAAAAACCTGCCCAGCCTTTGTGCTCAACCCTCAAGCTTCATACAGCTTGTAGAAGCTGTCACACAGGAAAAACTTCAGCAAAGCAGGATAATCCACATGCTGTCAGCAGGTTTCTGCAGGCATGACTTCTGACCCTGCTCTGACACTCCCATCTGCACTGATGGTAAGTCCATGTCCTTTCTTTGCCCTTAAACCCCATCACAGCTATAAACTGGATTTATTCTTCTTTTAGGGGAGCTGGATACATAAGACGGGTATGAAGTATGGAACTGCTATTCCAGTGACAGTGAGTGCTGTAACCATGTCAATGTAAGGGTTAGTATATACAGAGAGATTCATCAATTGCTGGACATCTGATGCAGATACCTGACTTTTCAGTTGCATGTGAATCCAAAAGGAGAGATGAGAAAAGTGCTAAAGATGCGGGAAGCCTGAGCACTAATGGTTTGGGGTCTCAGAAAAAGATCGGGAGAAGGGAATGAAGTCTGGAGAAGATGCAGGTTGAGCAATACAACTTTGGAAAATGTGGATGAGGTCTGCGGAGAATAATGGGTTCGCAAGGCTTGGTGGGCTTGAATGGAGAGGAGGAAGAACTTCATGGAGCTCTAAGACAAGAGAAGCTGGAGGTACCACATGGCTCCCCTTTACAATCAACTAAGGCTGAGGGAGGACTGCTCCTTCCCAAAGGACTGCTAAAAAGTATGTCTCTTCCCTGAACCTCCCTATTCCCATCTCTTTCCCCAATTCTCCTTCTGGCTGTTGGTGCCTACACAAGCACACTGCCTGTAACATTTGCCCTCTGGCTTGCTCAGTCACTCTTCCTGTTCACCTGTAGCAAAAGTCAAGTCCCATTTACCTGGTGGTTGGCCTAAACGATGCAGCATGTGCAGACTGCTCAGACAACTACAAGACACTCATCAAAGCAATAATCAAAGGCTTTAACTAAAAATATCTGACAGTATTAACACATTGGTCTGACAAAGCTAAAAGAGGACAAAGTGGCATCTTGCAGGGGAAAAGTGCCAATGTTAACAACAGATTATAAACTTAACTATGCCCAGTGCACACAAATCATCATGAGGCATCACGGAGTCCGCAAATCTAGAATATATGCCTGCAGTGAAACAGCAGGGAACATTACTCAACATTTTAAGGTATGTCAAGTAATCTTTAAGTTTCAATTTTTTGTTTGTGTCCATTTAATCTGAATGTCCCAAGAAAAATCTCAGCTACTTACATTATGAATGAACAATACAGACTAATACTGAACAGACTTTTTGGTGAAAAAGAGGTCATGGTGCTCCTATAAAAGGGACATTTTCAGATTTGGTCAGGAACGTTTCTTTGCAAGCTAACACTTGCATTATTCATTCATATGGCTTTTATAGTTAATAAAAGTCTATTCAGAGAAAACGTGAACATCTTACTGGAGAGTGGCACCTTAAAAATACAATGATTTGACACTACCAGTTTGATTTTCAAGAACTGGGAAGAGTGTGAAGCATGGGGAAGGTTCACTATTTGACAGTTCCACCTTCTGCTAAAAGTAACTAGTATTAAGAGATCTTCACTGGAGCCTGGAGAGGGACAGTTTTGTAAAAGGTGTGTTTCAGATTTAAAAAAAAAAGTGTTTCATGAAAGACATGAAACAGAAGAGAAAAAAGTATAAAGAATCTTCATGAAGAATGTGGTGGGTCTAGGAAAGGAGTACGCAGTGAGACAGACCACTTGGCAAGCCACTCACCTGCTGCACACAGCGACGTCAGGAGTGAGCTCAGACTGCAGCAGGCAGCTTTTGTAGATGCTCATACCAAAGAGCATGAAACAAGCTGCTACTAGACACTATTAAGGTATTAGAAATGACAAAGGTTAACCTAATACAGTAATGCTAAATAAGATTAAGGATAAGAATAGACTATCCCTGACTAGAACTATCAAAAGGAAGACAGAACATCAGAAAATTTAACTTCGGAGGCAATAAAGACTGGATCTATCAAGAGTCACACAGGCAAAAATGGTAGCTGCAGGTTGGAAGTAGACAAGGAGGGACCTCCAGGGAAAGCTAGGAAAGAAACTGTGCTGCTGGGTACAGTAACAGAATGTGTCCTGGTTTCCTGTAACCAAAGGCAGCAGAAGGGCAGGAAGGGTTTCCAAAGGGAATTCTGTTCAGGGGACACTGGACACAGAAATAGGAGCACGCTTACAGTGTTAAAAGGGTGAGTAAAATAAGAGATGTGTTTTTTGCAGGTACAAGAAATGTGTTTAAAAGCCATCTAGATGTGGTGCTTGGGGATATGGCTTAGAGGTGGACTTGGTAGAGCAGGGTTAACGGTTAGACTCGATGATCTTTTCCAACTAAAATGATTCTATGATTCTAAGAGGAAAAAGCTTAAAGTAATCTAAGCAATTCAGTGAAATTGGAGTGACAAACAAGGAACAGGCCTCAGGGATGAAAAAGCTTATTTAAGAATAGTAAAAGGTAGGTGTATTCATGATAGCAGAACTTCATTCAGTACATGGAGTACACCTGGAAATGAACTAAAAACAACTGCTGTGTCATTGTACAAGAAGAAGAACCATCTTTTTGGACCTACTTGTTTGGGTTAAGCATTTTTTTACAATAATTTTATTGTCTTCTGGTCAACAGAAAAACACTGATAAATTCTCATCAAACACATGCCAAATAAGGCTTTGGTTCTTCTTTTTTTTTTTTTTCCCTAGATGTGGAAAGATGAAAGCTCTACAGAAAATTAAATCATTTCATCTTTCTCCACTGTGAAGAAACTAGAGACACATAAAAATACCTGGGGAAAAAAAGGAAGGAATAGAACTTCTGACATTAGAGGAAGAAACTGAGAAAGAAAATAATTAATGGTTATTATACAGAGTAACTTTCTCCTCTATAGTCTCACATCCAAATTCTCCCTTAAGCTTCTTCAAGGAATTTTTAATCTATAAGCTCTTTCTTTCTTTCCATTTAGAAATGGAACCATACCTCATTTTCTCCATCTTACACTGCAATCTTTCAACTGGATCTACATAGGCAGATCTTTCACATCAGAATATACGTATCATGGGACTATAAACTGCCAACCAAACGAGTTGAAGTCATGACAAAATCTGTGCATATTTCAGGACTGAGATAAAAGACATGATATGGACAAAAGGAACTTAACCTAGACCCCAGATGAGAGGTCTTTGTTCTTCTTGCTCAGTACCACCAAAAGTAGAAGAGTTGGACTCAGAGCTTCAGGTTGGCAACATCATCAACTGTGCCCAAAGAAGCAGCATGTTCTCTGGCAGGCTGTAGCATAAGAAGCAATTTGAAAGGGCTACATCCTCCTCTTCATGAAAGCTCAGGAAAAAACACTTAATGGTATTAGTTTCTAATTTTAAGCTGTAGAACCGTTAAGTAGAAAAGCCAGAACACATGTCCTAAAAACAGTTTAGATTAAGGCATGTATTGTATCAGATCTTCATAGAACTGAAACATGGAGAGCTGAAAGTTTAAGAGCTCCTACCTTCCCAGTCATACCACTTCCGCTAGCTCATCAAGTATGGCTGGTAAGCCTGCTACTCAATGCAGCAGGACCACTGCACATGCCTGGGACAAAACCCGTCACCGTACAAACTATGCCAACCATACCTTGTGAGACTGCTTGCCAAGGAGAGAGCGTTATTAGCCAGGCTTGGCTCAAACAATTCACTTCCCACAAAGCTACTTTAATGTACTGTCTCTACTAGGGAAAAAAACCAGTAATTCAACAATACATTGTGATACTTTCCCATCACTGCAGCAATTCCCACCACAGGCAACACTTTGTCTCCAACAAAGAAGCCTCACATTCTGTGCCTGCAAAAAAACCTATCCATGCTGTGGGGATGCCAAGAGGAACATCTGTGTGCTCAGAAGGACACAAAACTGGCTTTTTGTGTGCGTGTGTGTGTGTGCGCGCCTGGGTGAAAGGGGTGGGGGCGGGGAGCTCGCGGACAATAGCCTGTGTGACTGCCTGGTAAGGAAATGCTCTTTCATTCCCTTCCTCCTTCTTTTAATTTATTTTTTAATCTGAACAAGGGAGTCAAACAGTCACAGCAGTTATCAACTACTTCTCCAAGCCCAGTGAAAAGGGTTAAGTGTCTCCCAAACGATTAGTTTTAGCCTCGATTTATTTTCACCAGAAACAATTTCTTTAGGCATTAAACATATATCTACTTTTCACCAAATAATCTGAGGATTCTGGGTCTACTTGTCCATTTAGCACAAATTATTATGAGTGTAATGTAGAACTTAGTCATGAAATGCTGAACTACAGACAGTACAATGTCTCCTACAAGATGGATATACTTTGTGGGCTTTGATTATTCATAAAGTGAGGTTTAAAAAGCAGGAAAAATAAATAGGACCAAAAAAAATACAAATACTTTTTGTATATGCCTTTTTGAACATTGGATTAATCACTTGGAGAGCAACATGAGAAATGTGAACCAGGAACTTGCACTACCACGAAATTACAGCTGTAAAGCAATAAAAGTCAGAAGGCAAAGACCACTGCTTACCAGAGAGCATTTATTTTTCTAAGACCTACTTAATCAGCTATTTAAATAATCCAACAGTTCTTAACTGATGGATTGAAAAATGCTGTTTTCCTCTCCACACTTTCTCTCCACAGAAAGAAGAAGGTACTTTTTGGTGGTGGACTGTCCTGACCCAGTAACATTTAAATGTTAAAGTTGCTGGCTATATGGAAAAATCAGAAAGCAATGTAAGGTTTTTCTTCTGGAGTTATGCTTACTAACGCCATATTGTCCTTTCCTTCCTGCCCATTCTCCAGCTGCTCCTTCCCAACCTGTGTGGTGCAATCTAATCATCTGACAAGAGACCATTAATGCAAAGCCTCACCTTTAATGTCAGCAATATCTTCAAAAGTGGGAACATCGGCCAAAGGAATCAATTAGCAGCAACTTATCTGCTTCCTCAAATATTTGTAACTCTTTAACCAAGGGTCTGAAATTACATCCCCCTCCCTTTAGGCAAAATGGAGCCAGATGTAAATCTGGAAAAGAGCTCAGCCTTTCAGTCAGCCTCTCAAACGCTCACCTTGCTGGGAACATGCTCAAGCAGAACAGGCAGGTTTTGACATACCTGTTGCAGATCAGACAAAGAATATGACATTTTCTACTCAGAATGTGCAGCGTTATCTTAGTGTCCGTTCTCCAGGGAGGAAACTGAGTTACAGGAGCCCCTACAACTCCTGTGCACAGGAAAGGGAACAAAGCTCTATCATCTCTGAGAGGCATCCACGGCACTTTACTCTGGATTTGGAGACAATGGTCCAGCACTTCCTCTTGAGGAGGCTCAATGCAGGAAGGGCTGAACTCTGCCATGCATAGTTCAGGTCTAGCAGGGCTCCCTGGGTGTGGAAGCAGTCCAAGCACCTTTACTGGGCAGATCCTGCCTACCAAACCATGCAGATCTAGACTGCTTCTCTATGGTGACAGATCTGATACAACTTCACTAGACTCCCACGATCAGGAGCTCAAAGAGGCAGAGTGAAAGTGGCTTTTCAGAGAGCTAGCTAAGGACAAGGAAATTTTTTTAGTTTTTGTTTAGCCCCAAATCAAGACTGGTTACATACTTCTGCACAGGGCTCCAACTTCCAGAAGGTCTTATTGACCTAGGTCTAATGCTACATGAATGAGAAGAGTCAGCTACAGTTCAGTGTCGCACTTAAGGTATTTTGTCCTGCTGGAACTCAGGAAGCAAAGAACAACACCACACAGCACTGCAAGAAACCAGCCAACATCTGAAGGGGCTTGAGGTGAATGAGGGCCAACATCCCCTGTATGGAACCACTTGGATGTCCTTCCTAGTGCATGCTGTGATAGCCATGACATCCTGGCAAATGGAAAAAAGTGGCTATCTCCATCCCAGCCACCTTGGAAAAGAAGTGACTGCCAAGCATGAAGTCCAAACTAGGACTCATTTAGATAAAACACAAGTAAATACTTGAATAAAGTTAAGAGCATTTACTTGATCTTAGTACTGTGTGAAAGAAAAATGTTTAGCTGTTCTATGCATGCATAAAAATTGCCAGAAAATAAAAATAATTGCTTAATACAATATCTGGGCAAGTAGAGACAATACATTTTAATTCTATTTTTGAAGTTTTCAGTCGAACTAGCTGACATAAATGCTCATGAAAACAAGATTAAAATGATTGAAGTCAATTAAACATAAGAAACATATACAATTTGTTGAGAATTTTCCTTTTTTTCCCTCATTGTTTTTGCCATATTCTCAACCCAGTTTCAGAGCATGATTGTGCTAGGTTTTGTGCAAATGTGTACAGTCAGCAAGTCCTGAAATCTTTGCCAACTAGTGCTTGCATTCTCTTAGAGTTCTGGTCCATGTCACTGTCATGAATAAACTTACTGATTTCTGTAGGACCACATTTAGAGCTGTGCAATATGCCTGCACAAGTGGCTGCTGAATTTGGGTGAAAAAAAAAAAAAAAACAAACCACAAACAACCAAAATAATGAAGAAGAGAGGGAAAAAGAGGTAACACCTCTCATTTGCTGGACCACTTTCAGAGCAGTAACTCTTCTTTATGAATGTAACACATTTCTACTCTGTTTTCGTATTTTCATCCAAACTTTAGGAAGATAAATTGAAACACCCCATGTAAATTCCTTCACTATCCCCTTCTCCTCATCAGCGTGTATTTGATTTTTAAAAAGAGTCATCAAA
The DNA here is from genome assembly GCF_000691845.1 of Merops nubicus. Taxonomy (NCBI): domain Eukaryota; kingdom Metazoa; phylum Chordata; class Aves; order Coraciiformes; family Meropidae; genus Merops; species Merops nubicus. The sequence goes on along the minus strand of NW_008619563.1, from coordinate 9,210 downwards.
AGTTTCTCTAGCTGGTGTCAAAGGATACAAGCATTAAGTGAGACCATTTGCTCCTAGCTAATGCTCACACCAACTCCTAGAAGACCAAGCACCTTGGACTATATCCTTCATCAATGGAGTGAAAAAGGGACTGTCTCATGCTCTCTCATTTTCATCATGAGATGCTGTCCCATTTTCTCTCTGTTCCTCACCACTGCTGTACATTCTACAACTAATCTCTGATAATACGCAAAAAATATGCAAACCTCATATCACAATCTCCTTAATTCATCAGTGAAGTTCCTTTGTAGTGCATCCAAGTCCTGATCTTCCAGCCCTACTGCCAAACTGCTCACTGCTTCAGAAAATAAAAATCCACATCTCCTCCCCGTACAGCAACTCTGCAAGGGTCTTCACTTGCTCAGTCAGAATTTATTTGCCCCATGGCACTGAAAGGTTTCCCCCAAATTAGCTGCAGAATCACAAGAACAGACATGTCCCCTCCCCAGTTTTCTTTTATCTACAAGATAGTCTACTGAATATTTATGCTTATACTCTTAAAAACACTGACAAGCTATTTCAAGACTCCAAAGATTTCAAACACTTATAAAATGCACTATGGCTTTTTATAAACCCAGGAAGCCATTCTACAGCAAACTGTAATTGCATGTTTGGTGTGCTCACCTTTAGTTTCTGACAAGTAAGAACAAGTTTTGTATTTTAATAGGGTTTGAAACTGTTCAGGGATAGTAAACTCAAAACATCCTGCCAGTGAATTACTGGAGACTTAAGAGCAGTGGCACACATGTACGAGTACGAGTGTTTTTGGGAATACCTGCAAAGAAGTCCAGCACATCCATCCATCCATCAAGACAAGGCCACAAAAAACAACCTGGGACCCCTCCATCCTTCTGTCCTATGCTAACTGTGAACAAGAAGAACTAGTTTGATGAAGAACAGGACAAAAGACAATGGGCTTTGCCATCATATTGGAGGGATTTCATTAAACCAAATTAAATGGAAAATTCACAGTTAGTTGATAAGCCTGGAATAAAATGGGCAACCAAAATGTTAGAAACTGCTCTTGTACTAAAGGCAGTTCTTGGTTAAAATGGCAGCTTTGTACCATATATTCAGTAATACTAACAAAACAAAGAATAGTTTAGTCCCAGTCAATGTTCAAATAAACTTGGTCTTTGAAAAGGGACCTGCTTATCACTTCCATCTATCTCAGAAGTCAGAGCTTGTGGTTTTATTAGCAAAAGTAGGAGAGACCTCACGACTGCTTCCATACCTTTCACTTGTTAGTCTTTTCTTTCTAACACTCAAGAGTTTCAGCTCCTGCTATTGCTTACCTTCTGCTGGCGTACAGTAAGATGCAATTAATCACGATAACAAAATCCTATTCTCATTTGTGAGTAAAACTAATTGTAGTACAGTGTTTCTTTTCCATCACCTTAGAAGGTGCCTTGCAGCTTTCCCACAATATCAAGTTCCAAATATACGAACACACAGAGAGAGCGCCTAGGTGACAACTCATTCCAGCTTAGCCTACCTTTTCAAACAAACTTCTCCAAACAATGTATTATCTGCATTTTAAATGTGGGCTGAAATTCTACCACTCTCTCTCTATAAAAAGGACAGGGAGGTTTATTGTACTCCACAAAAGATTTAAGGAAAGTATTGATGGTTCAAGCAATCCATAATACTCGGGGTGGAAAGAATCATTCTGAAAGTTTTCTCACACAGGAAAAAGGAAAAAAATTACATATAAATTATTTTGCCTACTAATGTATCAGTTCTATGAAAGTATTTTATAAACTCTGAAAGAATTTACTGATACAGCTTTAAAGATTATAGCTGCAGTAAAATACTCTTGAAGCCAATGGTGTTAGCTGTAACAATAATGACTATTCAAGGCAAAATCAGGCATTCAGTCACCCAGGTGAAATTTAGTTTCTCTTATACTTTGAAATAAACTCAGATTACGTGGATGATAAAACACCCACAGAGCCCAGGGCATGACTGAGCATCAGGAGGCAGGTACAGGTTTATGTTATTAGAGGACTGATCTTCAGTACCTGCTCAGCCATTACCTGTAGAAATTTAAGCTGCAGAAATTTAAGCTGCAACTGTGACACACAGCAGGTCCTTCCACGAGAGCTGCACGTTCAGCACCGGCACCACCACCGTGCTGTGACGCTCGTGGACCCAAACCTTACATCCAACTCCAGTAAGGCTGGCAGTATTTCAGCACCATGTCTACCTACCAAGTTCTTTAAACAGGTTGGACTCACACCCTTCAAATCCCATCTTTGCCATATCATGTGCTGTCCCATCTCAGCATTAACCTCACTGACAAAGTTAAGTGAATTATTGAAGCAACTTGTAAGAAAGTGTGCTTGGTTATTCAACCCCAGTACTGATGGATGTGCACAACTAGCACACAAAGAAAATCATCTCAGTTAAAAAGTCACTATTTATTCCATGCTGTAATTAAAAAGTCTTAAATGGAAGTGTTTAAATACTTGAATGAACTTTCCTTTAACAGTATGCGATCAACTTGTTTGATCAAATTGCCTTTCATTCATGGGCAGAACAGATATGATCAGATCAAATCATCCCAGTAATACAACATGACAAAATAGGAATAATTAACTAAATGTTAAAATATCACATTTTGCATAGGAATCATTTTAACATATGAAAAGTTGTGTTCTTTAAAATATCTAAATAAAACTTACATAAATATACATAAAATTTAATACATAAAAAGTCAGATTTATTTAACATAGGTTTTTAACAACATGCCACACTTAACACCCAATAAAACAGCTAATAACTGCAAGAATGATGGCTTTCCTTCATCAACTGCAGTAAAAATCAGAAAGAAACCACAGAAGTTTTACAGTTCAGCTAGCACTGCAATTACTGTTAGAGAGGATATGGAAATCCCTGGCAGGGGACTTACATTTCTCTGTGCATTGGATTCTCTGCCCCAAGAGCGATTTTTGTGGCAAGAGACAGAGCAGCAGCATTTCTGAATGGCAGTGGGGGAGCAGCAGGCAGGCTCACCCCTGCAAACCTCGCTGCTGCAGCGCAACAGGGCAGAGGCTCTGGGGAGTCCATGGGTTCCCCTTCCCTGTGTGAACAGTTAACTCCTCATGCTCTTCTTGTGCAATGATAGAACAGATTTAGCCCCAAATGATTATTTCAGGGGTTTTCTTCCAGCTTTATCAGGTGTCATTCCAATGTTTCAGCCTTACTAAAGGAACCATATTCATTTTGCTGGAGGGACTGGAGGAAAGATCAGGGAAGTATTTACTGAATGTTCCTGGAATGCCACCATCATAGTCTGAATGTCAAATCTGCGATGGAAAAAGAACAATTCCTAACACTTGTGTCATTTAATATTGCAGTATAAGCACCCTCTGACTACAGCCTACATTTTACATTCAAACATAACAAGGGTGAAGGTAACACTAGGCTCAAAATATCTTATAATACTATTTTGCAGAAATTTGGATGAAGTACAAAAAAATCATTAAAAAGTGAGACACAATGAAATTAAAGAATGTCATGTTCAAACACCTGGGTCTTACCCTTAGTTTATTCCTCAGATGCTGCAAAATAAATGTTTCACAGCAAACTGCTTTAAGCAGTAATTGCGCAGGTTGTGCAGTAAACACGCAGGTCAGCAGTCTGGTATCAATTTCAGGTAACTAAACTGCATCCCCAAAAAGACTAAAAATATTTCGATGTTTCAGTGTAGCAGTGTATTAGTCTTGAAGATGCCATCCTCCAACAAACGGGACTGAGACTCTGCTCTAACTCAAGCTGTTGGAGGATGTCATAGTAAGTTAAGAAAAAAAAAAAACCCTCTTAAGTTAATAACTCTTCATCATTTTCAACACTTGCTACCTGATTTCAATATCTAAATAATTCCTATTAAATTACTGATACATTTGGTGATAACAAGACACCTTAAAGAGTTTCCCGTTCAGGATTCAGCTGCTTTGCGAGTGTGTGCGCACACGAGCAGTCAAGCAATGACTAAGACTTTAAACTACAGTGTGTGTGTGCAGGCTTGTACCAAACACTGCTCTGTGATGGGGATACTGAGTGTTCACATGTTTTTCACTTCTCCTAACCTTTTCTGTCTTGAATGGAAAACAACCCAGCTACACAGTTCTAGAGTAGCATATTAATTCTTCAATAAACCCCACTTTTCTCCATAGCATAGACTGGAATCACAGAATGCTTTGGTTTGAAAGGCACCTTCCAAGGTCATCTAGTCCAAGCCCCGTGCAGTGAGCAGGAACATCTCCCACTACAGCAGGCTGCTCAGAGCCCCATCCAACCTCATCAGTAATGTTTCCAGGGATAGGGTATCGACCACCTCTCTGGGCAACCTATGCCAGGGTCTCACCACCCTCAGCATAAAAACTTTCTTCCTTCTATCTACTCTAAAGTTCTCCTCTTTTAGTTTAAAACCACCACCCCTTGTCCTATCACAACAGGCCGTATTAAAAAGTCTGTCCCCATCTTTCTGACAGGCCCCTTTAAGTACCTCTTTTGCTGACCACCAATCCCAGCAGGAAGGATATGATCATTAATGGGCAATACACCAGCCAGATCCCTTCCTCCAGTCTGAAATCGCATGCGAGGGACCTGAGGTGGCCAACCACTGAAGGAAGGAAAAGGTTTGTAAATTCACTCACAGTGCAAGACGCAGCGGAGACAGGAGTGAATCGACCAAGGACTCAGGTGACCAGTCCAGCCAAGGACGCCGTTATTACAGCCAGACTCCTTCCCCTGCTCCCAGCCACACCGAAGGCCTGCCACCACGGGGCGTCGGCCTACACTGGGCAGTTGTGGGGCCCTTAGAATCAGAGAATCACCATGGTTGGAAAGGACTTCTAGGATCATCAGGTCCAACCTTCATCCCACCATTTAAATAGGAAAAAAAAATAGGAAAAATAAAAAATAGGAAAATAGAGGGCCAGAAATCGAGAAGGCACATGAAAAGGTAATTTCTTGCTAAACAGTGCAAGCTCTTGGTGAGCCAGAAAATATATATTTACTCAAGTTACAGTTTAGCAAAGCCTGCTAGTAAATTGTTTTAGAAATGAGGTCATTGACTGACCACCTCAGCTTCTTCCAACAATTATCGAGCAAATGGAAAGGAATGAGAGCTAAGAAAATGCACAAAATGAAATTCAGGTGGCAGAGTCAATTCTGGGTAATAGCTGTATCAGTATTTCAGCCAAATGCTGCCCATCTCACTCCTAATTATTTCATGGTCGTTTACAAAAGAAGTTGAGCAGATTACCTGGAGATTGTATTTATGAGTACTTCTCATCCATCTGGGTCAATTATAAGGGAACATAAAATCTTGGAAAAAAGACAGCATTTTACACATAGCACACAGAAATATTTATTTAAGGAATTCTTAAGTATTTACTGGCACCTACTATGTTGGAAAGCTGTACTGTATTTGCCTTAAAGTGTCTCAAAAGACATTTTCTACTGTAAAGTCTCAAAACACTTTCTACTGTACTTGCCTTAAAGTGTCTCAAAAGTAAATCTTTAATGACCAGCCACTTTTTAAACTCTTAACCAAAATCAGAAAAATTTAAAGGTGGAAGGAGACTTCTAGTTTTACCTTTTAACCTAAAAGAGGTTACCCCTGACAAATATTTATCAAACTTGCTTTTAAGAAACTTCTATGGTGGACAGTTTTTTTTAAGGAGCCCCTAGGTAAGCCCTCTCAGAGTTTCACCATTCTAACAGTTGAACTTGTTTACCTGGTGTCTAAGCTTATTGTCTAAACCAAACGAACTTTTTTTGTTCTTCCTCCAGCAAAGATCAAAAGATGTGACTGAATCATTTTCTATACTGGAAATAGGTTTTGGATACATGCACTAAATACTTTCATATTGAAATGATTAAAAAAGAAATTATGAAATAGAAGACTTCCTGTATTGCTTTGTTGATTCTGGTATTTATGACATGAGAAAAAGCTACAAGAAATTAAGGTGGCAAAAATAAGCTTTCAAAAGCTAAAGATAAAAATCAAGCTTCTCCAACATTTGCAATTCAGTCCCTTAGGTATACATTCAAGTTCTACCCAACATCACTAGATTTACTGCTATAGGAAGCATATCATAGAGCAGAAAAAAAAGAGCCTAACTTTCCTAAGTCCCAGTTCAGTTTTCAATTTTTTTTTCTTCTCCAGAGAAGATCAGCACTACCGCTGGCTGTTACTCTTGGCACTAGCAGAAATCACCCGGGCAAACTGTCTATCACCCAAACCAAAATGTGATCATAAGACTGATGACTGGCACAGTGATGAAGGCACTGTGAAGTGCAAATAATTTTTTTTTCTGTCCAGGAGAAATAAAATGGGAAGAAGTCTGGAAATCATGGTTTCATTCTGACTATTATCCGTCCTCCCTCACTAGGCTGTAGGCCATGAGTTTCTGCTGTCAGCACTCAAGTTGCCTTTGGCCTCAGAGAAGAACCCGTAGACACTAAAGGGTATGGAAAATAATGGAGAGTTGTCTGGAGATGACCGCTGCTCAGAGAAGCTGACGCATCTGAAGATCCTCATACGTTATCAGAAGCACATACAAAATCTCTGTGCGTATCCAAACACCTACTATCTTACTTAGCTCAGTCTACATGGATTATCAAACAAGTAGCATGAGGAACCTCCCTGATAAAGGCTACTCCTGTAGCTTTCAAGGTTTTGCCCAGAAGTAGGCCAAGATAAAGCTCCATAAAAAAAAACATCCACAGCAACATACTTACAAAAATGCTTGAAACTTTTCTGCAATGCATAAAGTAAAAGAAACAAAACAGCAGACTCAAAGAAAAATGACAACAGATAATTCCAAGCACTCAAAATCTGACAGAATTCAGCATGATGAGTAACAGGAGACCCAGAACACAGTGTATAGGGCAAGCTTGCTTAGGTAGCACCACAATCAGTTTTGCCTATGTAGTATAAACAGATGTGTTCACTTAACAATTGCTTGCTAATAATGAGCTGCACTGAAGAGCTGCTTGCTATGGGAACAACCTCCCCACATCAAAAGAACCTCATTTGTATATCAAAGGAGAAATTACACTCAATAATAATGTTTCTTTGAATTGTCACCTAAAAATAGTATAGGACAAATGTAACTTTTGGTCTTAAGACTTCCGAAGGGAGGAGATATTTTCATCGTAGCCAAAAAAAAAGCCAAACCAGAAAGCACTTTCACTCTGCATACTGCAAATATCATACAAAAGAACAGAAACTAATTTTCATTATGTGGTGTGAGTAGATGGGTGTGAAAAAGAGGAAGACTATTTCTTACACGTACTCCAAAACCTCTCAGCAACATCAAAGCACACAATATTCTTCCAAGAGGTGTTTGTTTACACTCCAAGAGCAGCTTATGGTGCGGAGACTCCCGATCGCGTGGAGGAACGTGCTCCCATCAATACCAGGATCTTCTCAATGCTGTGATACTTACTCCTCAGACACCTCCTTTATTCCACCAGCCCGGTGTGAAAGCTTCCTAGAGACTCACGAGGTGCAGAGTATTGTATCACTGAAGCCTGCTTTGCCCACTCACAGAAGGAAATTAAATATTGCCGTGCTCGTTCTCTCTCCATTGCTCTTCTATTTCAAGAAACACTTTGGTGCTTTCTGTAGAATTTTGCTATTTCATTCATCACCATCAACAAAGTCTGAAGTAGCTTAGTGGTGGGCTTCATGTCATTTACTGATGATGGCATGGCTTTATGTCACACACAGCACTTTCAGGCTTTTCACTAATCCCCATTCTTCTTTTCTTCTAAGCCTTATGTTACTTGAGAATTTGACAGAAGGAAGTTTCATATGGACAAGGCCCTCCAAAACCAAGCTGCCACTGGCTGTTGATGGCCAGATGAAACACAGCAGAGCAGAGCTTTCATCTGTCAAAGGCTGCAAAAACTGTAATGCAAGCTCTCATTCTTTTTCTTTAAATAAGGCCAGAAGTGAAAGCTCAAGGCTCAAACTCATTTGATTCCTTAAACCCCACAGAAGCACTCTGAACAAACAGCCAAGTGCTGCAAGCAAGGATGGCCATGCACTACTTCCCATTTTACCTCTGTGTCTAAGAAAATCACAAAAACCATTAAAATTTTTTTGAACAGATCCTAACACTAATTGTACAATTAAAAGATGATAGTGTTACAAGATTTTAAATTCAGTATAAAACTGCAACGCAACTGGTAAAAAGTAAGCAATAAAACCACTTCTGCTTAAGGAAAAAAAAGTCATATGGTGACTTTGTCACTAGTCTAAACCCACAAAAAGCAGAAGAAAAATATGGCAGGTAAATTCAATGTACAAAATTACTTTCATTAATTGTTTACACTTCCTAATGAACTAGTTTCGCAGCCCTAAGCATATAGCTTAGAGATGGAAAAACAGGCCATACCCTCCTCGTTTTGAAGTCTCTCTGCTATTATGAGCTGTTCCTAGCAGTAAGCACCCTTCCTCCAGCTGTAAGGGCAGTCGAGCAGCTGCCTTAATAACCAATGCCAACTCCACATATTAATATATAAAAGCAGCTGCCTGACTATGCAGCTGAAGGAAAAGTGCTGGAGGCACAGGCCAGCATCTAATACTGGCACTGACTGCAAAGGCAGCTGCTTGGTTCATACAGCTGCAGGAAGAGTGTGAGGTATCAAAGTCAGAGGAGAAATGGAAGATGGAATGGCTCAAAGCTGTGTAATCGTAATTCCCAGAATTTCTGTTGGATACTTGCATCCTTAATCTCTGATCCCTAGCCGCCCATTTGTGAACTGGGATAAATATTAGATAAATATGCCTCTCTGCCCATAGGATCCTGAAAAATTAAATTCATTTGTGACTGTGAAGCATATTAATATAATGATATCACACCAATGCCAAGAAGAAGCAGGGAATTCTATCTTCTTTGGGAACTATTCGGAGCATGGCATAGCTGTTCATTACATAAATACCATTCATTCTATACACTGAAGAATGTTAAAGACTTTGAAAGGTTTAAGATGAAAATCAAGCACGGATAGACAACTTAAGCACTCTTGAACTTCTGAGCGCTAGCTAGATTTTGTAATCAGCTACACGGATTTTCCTCTCTGGTTGCTTTTCAGGCAGACGTTTGTGCATGAGAAAGGAGCACCCGCCCTGGTCCCCCGCTGCGGCTC
>NW_008619562.1:1027-4952 GCF_000691845.1 Merops nubicus | reverse complement strand
TACATAATTGGACTCATCATCTGACTGATTCTGTCTCTCACAGCATGGTTCCTGAGCTGGCTCACTGTCGTTATTGAGACGGACACGGCACAGAAGCTTGTGGGCAAGAAGACATTTTTATTGTTCTAACAAGCCTTTTTATACCTTTTCTTAAACATCTATGCCAAGATGTTACCTGAAGTTTCAGGGTACCTGATTGTCCAAGTCTCCAATGACAAGGTTGAGACAATATTCCTCTTCTGACCGACTCTTACACGATCTAGCAGTTTCTTCTGGCAGTTCCTTATCTTGTGTACTCCACTGTTCTCAGTAGTTCCCAGCCTCTTCAGGATTACACGGTTATCTGCTTGCATTCTGATCCCTCGGACCAGCTGAGGTTCCCACAATTCCTCCTTTTTGTATTTGTGCTACAAAAATTGCCCATGCTGTCCGTTGCAATGGGCCCCTTGCAGCAGAGACACAAGACATAGCAACATCAATAACACAACTACAATGATGAACAAAACCAACAATCCAGTTTCTATCAAAGATAGCAACCATCCTGACAGTCCCCATCCTTTAAACAAATTATTCAACCAATCCCATCCATAATTTCTTCACTCCATCTTTCAGAGGCTGGATACTTCTATGTATTGATTCCGAATGATCTGACAAATCCATACAGCACATTCCCTCAAAGTCTTTTAGTTAGTTTTTGTTGTGAATCATGGTAAGGTCGAGTGTTAGTAATGTCCTAATAATTTCAACTCTTAAGGTTCTTGCGTTACCTGAGGGAAATGTGCATATACACTGTCCCAGCTATTAACACAAGATTATGGATTATTGCAAGGTCCATGAGGCAGAGGTCATGGCCAAGTGTCTAGAGGCAACCTGACCAAACAGGTAGAAAAAGGATTTTCAGGGGTAGTGACAGAAAGACATAAAGGTTCTTGATGTGTTATGTTTGCCAAAGTTACCCATACGTTCTGCTTTGGTTGTCGGACCATCCATTCTTCACTTGCATGAACCATCCATAACAGGCCAAAGACAGCAAGCAGGAACCCACCAGGGGCCACCATCTGTGGAGACACAAGCATACCCTCTTCCCCAAGTTAATAAATCACATGGAGGTGACCATTGGCCACTCTGTAGGTCCTTCACCATAACCTTGACACCGGGGGAAACAGTGGTCATTTTATGTAGGGACTCAAAGTGGTGAACCATAGGTGGCTCCTGCAAATCCTCTGTTATATTAACAAAATTCAGCACATACATGGCTTTATTTAACCACGCTTCAGGGGGTTCACCAGTCATTCCCCCTTTTTGTTTCTGAAGAAGACATTTGAGCATGCCGTGCACACGTTCCACAATGCTCTGTCTGGTAGGAGAATGAGGGATACCAGTGACATGGTTAATCCCCCAAAGTTGTAGAAAAGTTTTCACTCAGCCGGAAACATAAGCAGAACCATTATCGGTCTTAATCTGATGTGGAACACCACATATAGCAAAAGCTTGTTGCCAATGTCAAATAACATCCTGAGCCATTTCTCCTGTGTGTGCAGTAGCTACTATGACTGATGAAAATGTGTCAATAGACACATGGACATATTTAAATTTGCCAAACTCTGCAATGTGGGTGACATCAGATTGCCAAATCTGCAGAGTTTGTAGTCCTCTGGGGTTCGTACCATAATACGCAGGTATGTGCTGGCCCTGACAGTCAGGGCAGGCTGCAACAATAGAGTGGGCCTCTGCAGTTGTTAAACAAAATTGACGTTTCAAGGCACGGAAGCCTTGATGCAAAAATCAATGGGATTCAATAGCTTGTTGTTTCACATTAGGCACTGGTCCTATTGCCACAGTCAAGACCAATTGGTCTGCCCATGCATTATCAGACGCCAGGTAAATTGGTATGGCTTTTAACATGCAAAACATAATACGGTTGTGATCTTTTTTGAATTGTCAGCCATAATAGCTGTAGTACACCAAATAACAAAGCATTATTTACATCTCCTAAAATTGCCTTATCCAGTCACTGGACCAGCCCCGCTACATAAGCTGAGTCCGTAATGACATTCACTGCACAAGTAAATCGTTGAAATGCCAAAGTAACAGCATGAAGTTCAACAATTTGAGGGGAGCCTTCTTGTTTCTTGACTATGTGTTGCCACTGATGACCATCATGCCAAACAACAGCTACCTTTCCGGTTCTTCCTGATCCATCTGTAAATACTGTGGGACCTGTCACAGGTGCCTTCTGGCTTAATTGTTTCTGTCCAATACAAATCTGCCTTCCCAATTCACATAACTGATGAAAGGGAAAATGATACTCAAATTGTCCCATATAATTTATCAATGCGGCTTGCAATGATGAACTGTTAGCAAGACACCACTCAAAATAATCCACCGGCACAGGCAATACAATTCTTTCTGTGTCCCTTGCCAACAGTTCTGAACATCTCATCCAGGTCTTAATAATGATTTGTGTCAATAATTCAAATAGGCCAGGAACAGTTTTTTTGTTACGATAAGACAAGAAAGCCCACTCCAGTACATGAAGTGGATTGTCCCAATCAGGATTCCATTGTACAATCATTGCAAATTGTACCATGTCATTAATTAAAATGAATACCTGTATCGCAACAGTCATCTCAATTCTCCAAATATGCTTTTCCTGTATTGCCCGCTCCACCATCTCAACCATTTGCCTTGCTTCAGGAGTCAAGGATCGTGGTGCTGCAATATCAGTGTCACTTTTCAATAATTCTAAAAGAGGCCTCAATTGTGATAGAGTCAAGCCTAAATAAGGTTGTATCCAGTTAATAATTCCTGCTAAATTTTGTACATCATTCAAGGTTTTCACCTCTATCATTAATTGGATCGGTTGTGGCTGCACAGTTCAATCAAGCACTTTCATGCCTAAATAAAGCCATGGCTGAGTGCATTGTACCTTTTCTGGAGCCAGTACTAGGCCATATTGTTCCAGTGAAACTCGTGTGTTAGATTCCATTTCTGATAACACTTGATGTGTTGGAGCAGCCAAAAGAATGTCATCCATATAATGACAACAGTACCCTGCTGAATATTTTTCTCTAATTGGACTCAAAGCCTGAGCAACAAACCATTGACAAATGGTAGGCGAATTTTTCATTCCCTGCAGAAGCACTTTACAGTGTGAAATGCTGAGGTCTGAACCCCAAATCCCCAAATTAAGGTTGACATATGGGTGATTCCCATAGCCCTTCATAAAGAGGTGGTGAGTTTGCCTTATAGCTTCCCCCCAGGGTGCAGCCGGCCCTGCAGGGAGAGCGGTAAATGAGCCCCAGGGGTCCTGCATTGAGCTGACAAAGGTCAGGTGTCCCGCTTGGGGATAAAAACTGGGACCACTTGCAGGGAGTCAGGAATGTTTACTCTGTGGAGTGCACTTGACAGGGCTTCCTGTTTCAGGGAAGACCTCCTGATTCTCCCTGGAGCTGGGCCCAAATCTGCTTAAGACCTTTGTGAATGTGGGCAGATTGGGTGAGAGTCACTATGTGGGCACCTTTCTCTTATGTGCTTAGCTTGTTGGTCTGGCTGTTTCCTATGCCAACTGTGGGAAACCTCGGGTCTCTGTTTATGCCACCTGTTGTAGGCCGAGTTGTGTCGTTTTTGGGATCGTTGCGGGTGGCATCGGTTATATATGAATTGATTGATCTGTTTGTACCCCCAGTGATCATTCATGCAATGTCCTTCTTGTATACAACACAGTCTGTATATTGGTTCATCTTCCTGCTGGCTGTATCATTTTTGGTGGGCCTGGTCATTGGCAAAACACAGTGATACCTTTGTGTTGACTCAGCATGATTAATTGTTGGAACTGTAAAAGCAAATTTTTCATATCATTCACATCTAACAGAATAGTAAAAGACCAATCTTTTAGGTCCATTACAATAACTTCCTATTGCAT
>NW_008619562.1:0-956 GCF_000691845.1 Merops nubicus | reverse complement strand
CCTGGTTGTTGCCATCACCTCATTGATCCAGCGTCAATCATGCAATAATCGCCATCTTCCTGACTTTTTCTTAACTACAAACATCATGGTGTTCCAAGGGCTAAAAGATGGTTCAATATGACCCGTAGCCAGTTGTTCTGTTACGAGATCTCACAGGGCTACAAGTTTTTTCATAAGTGAGGGGACACTGACTTGCCCAAACCGGCTTCTCCATTAACCATTCCAAAGCCATTGTAGGTCTTTTCACACCCTGCAACACAGTGACCCCTATGGAAAATCCATAGTTATCCAAACCCCCCATTGTGAAAGACAGTCTCTTCCCCATAAATTCAGAGGGGCGACAGTCACATAAGGTTGAACAGTAGACTTTTTGTCCTTCTGGGTTAGTGATAAGTACTGGTTTTGCTGCCATGAAACTGTTGGTGGTTGCTCCCAGACCCACAACACCTTGGGTGGTAGAAATTATGGGCCAAGAAGAAGGCCAATCTCGTTGAGAAATAATAGTAGCATCTGCACCTGTATCAAATAGTCCAGTTATCTTTAATGATGTTGGTGATGCCTGATCCATGGATAGTACACACACCATCTGCGGTCAACTGTCAGACAGTGTTTGTGTCCAGAACACTTGCGGTTGTCCGGTGGATCCAAATCCTGCGGTGCCTCGGGTGACCTGCTCAGACCTATAAATGGAACTCATAAAAGGTTGAGCAATTCGAGTGCCTTTTTCCACCGTAACGGGTGGAGTGGGTGTTGAAACCATAGCACAGATTTGTCCCTCATAATCAGCATCAATGACTCCTACATGTACCATAAGTCCTTGTATAGTAGCAAATGATCATTCAATTAATAATGCATTTAGTCCTTTTCCAATGGGTCTCCATGCATCCAAAGGGACTTTATGTACTCCATGCGTTGTTATAGTTACTGTTTTGGCAGTGGATACATCCATGCTGGCT
>NW_008619561.1:0-379 GCF_000691845.1 Merops nubicus | reverse complement strand
AACCTCAAGAAGAACCTGGAGAACCGGGTTCCTCTCGCTCCCCACCCATCCCCAGGTCCTCCTGGTGGTCTCACCTTGGCCCGCTCGGCGTCGCGGGCGCTCTGGCCCAGCAGGAAGACGGTCAGGGAGGGGGTCTTGGGCTTCTTGGAGATGTTGATGAGCTCCTTGAGGCGGGGGACGCCCAAGGTGACGTTCTTGGCCGAGACCCCCGCGTAGTGGAAGGTGTTGAGGGTCATCTGGGTGGCGGGTTCTCCGAGGGATTGAGCCGCCAGAGCTCCCACCATCTCCCCGGGGTGGGCCTGGAGGGGACAAGGGGACAACCAAGTGACCCCCAAGTCTTGGTCCAAAACCCCTCTGAGATGTGGCTCCAAGAGGGTCG
>NW_008619560.1:16946-55282 GCF_000691845.1 Merops nubicus | reverse complement strand
CGGTCCCCTCTTATTCGTCAGTTATCGAAGCGGGGGGCAATCCCACTGCCGGGTACCTGAGGGAGACCGCAGGGGTCTCGCTGTGCTCCTCCGGCAACGCCCCGGGGCTGCCCCTGCTCCTACCCCCGCCACGGTGCGGTTTGAGGGGGCCCCTGTGGGCCCCCGTTCGGTCGATGACCGGGGAGGAGTCACGATCGGTAAGTGCCTGAGGGGGACCGGGAGGTGTCGATGTAACCCCCCTCCGGTAACTATTCGGGGAACCTCCATGTGTGTGTCCCCGGCAACGGGGAGCCCAGGAGCGGGGTTCTTGGTGCTGCCCCCCGGTAGATGGGGGCGAGGGGGGCAGCTCTCGGTGTGCCTCCCGGTAGGCGCCTGGGAGCTACAGTCAGTCCATGGTAAGGGAGGCATGGGGGTGGGAGCGAGGGACGTTGCTCCCGCCCTGGTCAGCGTGTGGAGGGTGCGTCCTCCCCCCTGCGAACGTGACGAGGGTTTCCAGAGCCTGGGGCGGCCGGGCTTACCCCCAACCCCCGGTCCTGGCATCCGGGGTTGGTGCTGGGGGGGTCCCCTCCCCACTGCCACCCTCTCTGGGGCACCCGAATATATGTGTGTGTGTGTTCCCAGCCTGGTAACGACTCCCAGGGATTGGGGGGGGAGGCAGATTCAGGCTGGGGCTGTAATTTGAAATTTCCAGATTGTCTTTTCCGAGATATTTCCTTGAAATGCATCCAGAGAGCTTATTAGTCATGTAAATAAAGAATAATGGCAATACTCGGCATCTGTCGTTAGGATGGACGGGAGAGGGTTTAAAAGCTGTCCTTTTTACTGTAATTTCATTTTTTTTCTCTCCGCCTCTGATCTTGTGAAGAGCATTTCTGTCTCCTCACCTTGCCAGCCAGCTGGGGGAAGCTGGGAACCTAACCCGTTTGTCATTAGGAGCGTCCGGCCTGCCAGCTTCTGTAGCATAAACCATATGTTGTCACAACACTATTTTTAATTTAGGGTGTTGGTTACATCACATCACTGAATTGGGCAATTTCTGTATGAGGACGAAGGTAATTACTGTACCAGGCTTTATCAACTTGTATTTTAATGAGTGTTTATCAGCATTATGAGAAGTCAGGAGCAGTAAGTGACTTGGATAGACTGACTTATTATGATTTTTTTTTCCCTGAAAAATGGAAAACAAAATATCCAGAGAAATGTTTTTCTATATATTAGAACAGCTTTTTCTTTTGAGGGAGGGAGAGTAGGAAGACTACAGGCAGCTGTGTTAAATATTTTGGGAAGCTATTCCGAGGCCGTGTCACAGATGAATAGTGGTGTTTATTTTCTAAATGAAGTCCGGTCTCTAGATTGTTTGGTGGCCAACGGCCACTAATGAACTTTGCTTCCTTCACCGCCACCCAAAAGAGAAATAGTCAAAGGCTACTGGTGATTAAATGGGCAGGAAAGGATAAGGGCAGAAGAGCTGGCTTGTTTGTACAGTGAATAACGCAACAATTAGTGGGCTATTAAACGCATAGGCTCATTCTGCATTTGTTCTATAAACAGTTTCTCCAGCTTGTTGAACGTCTCTGCTTCCTCTGAAGCGCCGGGCGACGGCAGTGCCAAGAAGCCACTTTGTAACACACCTTGGGAGCGTGTGTTGGGCCGGCCCAGGCTCTCCTTTAATTTGGGTCTGCTGTAGGTAAATGGAAAAAATCCGGCCAGGCTCCTGCTGCTGGGTTGGGTTTGATCTGCGGCGCGAGCGGCGGGCAGCGCGTGTGCTGGCCTGGAACCCAGCCCTGCTCCCCGTGTTACCTGGAGCGTGGTGCAGTCTGACCTGTTCCCTGCTCCGCCGCTGGTTCTGCGACAAGGCTCTGTCCCTCTGCCAGGACGGGCAGGGGAATGTCTTCGGTTGCTTGCTTGAGTTTGTTCTTGGTCTAATAATAATGTATTGGGATTACATAATCCAAAAATGATCACCCGGCCGGGCGAGCTGCCATTTGGTTTTAGTGTCCCTTGTGCCAGAGCAGTTGCGTTCTTGGTGGGGAGCTGCATCGTGTGTGGATCAGGCAGCAGGGCTCTGGAGAAACAGAGATCTGTCTTCTCGAGTCTCTCCCGCTTGGGTTTCTGCTAAATTGCCCGTGTCATGCTGAAGAAAACGATCGCGGGTCTCTGTATTGATGCCCAACTCTGTGTTTCAGCAAATTGTTTCTGTATGGTGCATGGAGGACATGGAGCTGCTGCCGAAAGGCTGTGGAACCCAGGGCTCAGCTCCTCAGAAGGATTTCTTTCTCTAGTAGCAGCAATTTCGCTCACCTGAAAGAAATGCAACTCTTAAGAGTAACACCAGCTTCGTGGGGGACGCTTTAAGACGTTGCCCATCTGCTCCTTGTGCAACTTGCTGCCCCCAAAGCCGCTTCCCCGCGGGGTTGAAACCGTGAGCTCTGGCTGCTGAGCCCGCAGCTGAAGGCCGGGCGATGGAAAATGTCCCAAGTCAGTTTGTCCACTGATGAAATGGAGCCGGTCTGGTGTGTTAGCCTAAAACAACTCTTGCTTCTCCAAGGAGTGTAATTCTATATTAGCTTGCAGTTCTCAGCGTTCCCTTCGGGTGTGTGTACAAGCTCTAGTTTAGGCCCTGCCACCCCCCCCCAAAAAAAAAAGGCAGGGTATGACTTTTCCCCATCTCTTCTCTGCCTCCAGCTTTCTCGCTGCCCAATGGAACTCTTCATGCCCCTGCCTGATTCTCCTCTTCAATTCTGTATCCCAGGCCCTGTCTAATGAGAGGATGTTGTATCAGTCCTGAGCTGATGCACCTTGATATGTCTCCATCCATCGTTTTCAGCTTTTTCATACCTGTTTTTTTAGCACCATCATAGGGATACTTAATGTGTGTTTTCAAACGCGATGTGGGAGACATGAGCACTGCTTGGCAGCGGGTCCCTCTCCTCAGGCTGTTGTGCCCTAGGTGCTGATGGCGTGTAAATATGGTCAGGGCCCTTCCTGGAACCCTGACCTGGAAATTTCCTGACATTCATGTATTTCTTTCAAAAGCCTTTGGAGCTTGAGGAGTGGTGCTGGTGAGCTGGTGTGATGCATCGTCTCCTGGTAATGACAGACGTGATAGTAGTTGCACACCTTTATTACCTGGAGCTTAGGTGCTGACCTGAGCTGATGGAGACCAGGCTCACCTCTGCTGCTGGCCCTCAGCCTCACTTGCCCAGCAGCTCTGTGTTGTTTGGAGGACATAGAGGGTCCTAGCATCCCTGCTTGGGTCCACGTGTGATACAGCAGCTGATCCGCTGTTCCTACACCTCCTGCTCCCGTTGCACCTCTCTGCCACTGCTACACGGAGTGTTTTGAACTGAAGCCACCAGTTGATTCACTGGTGAACTTTGGCAGATGCACAAATATTTATTGGGGGGTAAGCTGAGATAACCAAAGCACGTTGCAAAGCACGAGCTGAGCTGAATTTCAGAACAGTGCTCTGACAGATGTGGCTTCCCGAGTCATTTTCCCAGTGCCTTCGGTGCTCTTCTTAAACTGACCATGGCAGGAGTTATTTCTCAAAGGTCTGGGTTAAACCGACCCCTTGTAGTCACCATTTATTGGAAGAACTTTTCTAGGCTTTGCTTTTCAAGCAGGTCGTTAGAGATGCCTTCATCTTGCTGTGTTTAAAGCACGAAACACAAAATGAAGGCTCCTGCTGTCATTACAGGGTCTTTAGGGTAATGCGTATTTGTGCTGACTTGGGAATTGAAAGCTGCTTGCAGGTGTCAGGGGGAGAAGAACAATCCGGCTTTCGAATCAAAATTCATTGAATTATCTTAAAGCCTTTTGCATCATTCCTCCTTTCCTGTAACCTGTTTTTTCCTGTCCTATTAATTCACTGATGCTGTAGTCCGTCAAAATTGAGGCTATTACGACATCGAGAACATGAGTCGGTGACACGACTGAATGAATCAGAGGAGGCTGGCTGGGGAGGAAGCTCGTTGTACACGTACTTCTCCTCGTAATCAGCAGAAACAGAGCAGGCTATGCCCAGCACCAAACTGCTCAACTCCTGCTGAATGTTCTTAGTGCCAACCTGAGCGTGGCACCTCCTGAAGGAGGGGGACAGAGAGACGTTGAACGTTGCACATGAGGAATGGTTTGCCCTGTGGCAGTTTCCTTTCAATTATTTAGGGTAGCTTTTTCCTCTCAACCATATACCATTTGGATCTGCTCAAATTATAGATTCATCTCTATAGTTTTCAAATTGCATGGGGAAGAATTGTCTGTAATTTACATCTGAAGTGACGTACAGTTGCTATGGGATTTGGTGGCAAATTATAAACCCATTATGCTTTTTTTTTATACTGGTGGTAGTAGACTACAGAAGTGAGTCTAATTGGTGACGTGCCAAAGGAAAACAGAAAGTTTGTGACAATCCTTGTGACCGACAGTGCTCTTTTGTTTTTTTTCAAACGTGATCTGCTTTTTATCAGCAAATCATTTTTTTATCATTTTTATCAGCAATCATGCGACACCATTAATCAGAGAGGTTGAATTTGGGCATTAATAACTTTTTGCTCTAGCAATGCTGACAGAAGCAAGCTTGAAGATTAACCCCTTAGATTATTTTTATGAGGCTTGGGTGGTTTTTGAGATATAAAAGTGGAGTGTTTTGGCACTCCTATCAGTGTCTCCAGCAGCTGCATTCTGGTGATTGTATTCACTCCCCACCTCACTCTTTTTCAGCATATTCTATAGCTGGTTTCTTACTCAAACAGCAGCAAAAGGAGAAATGAAAGCAATTTTTTTTTAACTTCTGAAGCATATCTGACCACACACGGCGTGTGGCCGAGTCTCCTCGGGGCAGTCTGGCTCCCAGAGACCTTGTACCTGGGCAGTGTGCTGCTGCAGGTCCTGCCTCGGGTGGCTCCCAGTCACCTGGCAGAGCGGGGAGTCGGCGGGTGATCCTCCAGCATCAGGGGTTTTTCTGAACCCGTCCGAAGTGCTCTGTCCTGTTTAGTTAGTTTTTGTCATAGTGCTGCTTGGCAGAGGGATGGTGACTGTTGAAATAGTTCCCTTGCGTAGTGCCGACTCTGTTGGGATAGCAGAAGAGCCTTTATTACTGGGGAGGGAGGGGAGATGTTGTTTGAAGAAGCATTTGAGGTCTCATTAGTAAATGAAGGTGTTATCTCCTCGACAACTTGCACATTTCGAACAATTTCAGCTGGGTTCTGCCTGTAACTCACAAGCAGAGCAAAGCGTCTCCAAATCCCTGGTGTTTGTGCATGTTGAAAAATGGGAAGGGACAGACTGCATGCGTCACTCTTGTACTAATTTGTGCCAGCTAATCCATGGGAGAAGAATACGTTTTGGCTGACTTAGTGGTTTTGCTGCTAATGCACAAGAGAATGCGTTTGAATGGATGGAGTGTCTGCACGGGTTTAGGTAGACTTTGAAGAGATATCGTATGTCTGGGATCCTCTAGTGGATACCCTAATTTGTGAACACGATCATGTAATATTGTGGCTTTATTTGGGTTTTGGGGCCATGAGAGGAGAAGTCGAGGGGGGGGGCAAAGTGGTCACCAGCTCAGTGTAGTAATGTCAGGAAGGGTGAGATTGAGTTACCTCTGAGTAATTAAGGTTAATGGTGTTTCTGGAGTGAACTTAATGCTTATTAAAAAAAAAAAGCTTGATAACCTGAACTATGCTAACATTTTATGCAGGGTGGATACAGAGGAGCCATCACCAAAACTAGGCTTCTGCATTCAACGTGCCTTAGCATGACCTAGATGCATTATCCAGGAAAGGAGCTTGGATTTGCTGATAAGAAGAATTTTCTATAGTAGCTCCTGTGTTGCTTAGAAACATCCCATATGCATAAGGCAACTTTTGCACACCATGGTAACCTAGTGTTGCCTTTTGGCTGGGGTTTTATTCAAAGAGTTAATACAACAACCAGGATGCTAAGCCCCTCAGCAGTTGGCTCCCAGTGTGGTGCTTGGTATCACTGCTGCTCTGGGAAAGCAGACTTCCAAATCCACTCCCCTTTGCATTGCTCCAGCAAAGGAGGCAGTCTAGAAAAAACACTGCTCCGTGTGCTTGGTCTCTCCTTTCTTTACATTGGACTAGTGCCTTTTTTAATTTAAAGAAACCAGCATTTGTTTAACTCTGAAAGAGGTCACTGCTTGTGAGTGTGACTTGACTCTGCTGCCCACCTCCACCCACCTTGAGTCTTCCATGATCTGGTGCAGTCTGCTTGCAGTTAACCCTTTGATTTCCCTCTGTGCAGCAGAACTTCTCTTGGGAGGGAATACTTGAACCTAGGGCATTCATGGAAAACCAAGATGCTTTATTTTAGAGTCTCTTCAGGCCAGCTGCCACCACCAGTTACTCTTTATTCTTATATGCAGGACCTGGAACCATCCAGGGAGACCCTGGGCACGGTCCTGGGGCATTCTGCTCTGCAGGGAAGCAAGTCATGGCAGGTAGAAGGCTGGAGCCAACATCTTGAAGGACAATCTGTGTGTGCCACTGTGAGTGAAGGTTTGAGCTCTGCTGCTGGCTTTGGCCACCATTCCAGTCCACACCATTGGATTTGGTGGTTGATGCGGATTTTAGGGTCTTATCTGCATGTGTTGGGGTTTAGCAAGTACTGTGAAACTTCCTAAAACCAGCTTGTCACCTAAACCTCTGTAGTATTTAGATTTCATCAGTACAGACATCCTCTACTGCTTGGCTCAAGCGTTTAGAGCCCTGTGTAGAGCTGATGGGCTGCACTTGGACACAGGCAGCCTCCTGACACCCGTGGCAGGTCCCTTCCATGGAATCAGTGCTGCAAGGACAGTTTAAGCTAATTGTCATTATTTAGCAAGAGCAGACGAGCCACTTAAAAGCCTAGCAAAAGGCCCAGCAGGATGGAAGAAATGCTGGCTCGATCCATACCACCGTGCCCGAAGGATCCATATTTTCTACAACCGAGGTGGAAGACTCTAATTTAATCTTTCTTCCATATTCTTACCCGCTGAGAGCCTGCTCTGTGATGGGTTGCAATCAATACGTTACGTGCCAGTTGTGGTTATTTGAATCATATTTCCACATTTCAGTGTCTAGACTTTATGTTTGTGTGAGTTTTGTTGTACCTTTCCAGCTCCGGCGCTGATTTCAGTTGTTTTTGGCTCCTGGTTTCTATGAGAAAATCAAACAGACTGTGTTTCTGTCTTTGCCAGTCCCCAAAAAAGAGGGGAACAAGGGAATTGGCAGAGCTTAGTTTAAGTCCCTTTGCCACCATTTTTCTCTCTCCTGAGAGAATCTGTTTGTGGATGGGCTGGGTTCTGCCGTTTGATGCCTATCAGATGAAAGGGGAGACAAACCACTGATGGCTGCAGGTAAATCTCTCCCTGGTTCTTGCACTGAGAAAAACCTGCAGTGAAAAAAAAGTATGAGCTTGGTACAAGTAATCAAGGCTAGAAAAAATGAAGATGCACACATTTTTAGAAACAAAAAACCTTTGATAACCACCAAATAAGAACATTAGTTGAGAGTGAAGCAGCCTTTTAATGGACTGCATCTGCTGGGCTTCGGTTTTAGCCAGCACTCTTACACTTGCAGATATTCAGGGCTATGGAGGTGGCTGAACAAGAGGGTTGGGCTGTGTTCTGTAGGTCTGAGAGTTTCTCTGTGATGCTCAGAGAAGCTGATGATGACACAGACCCAGGTGACATTAACCTTACTGTGACCAGAGGGTAGGCCAGGCTTCGGTGGCGTGAACAGCGACCGCTGGAGGAGGAGGTGCTGCCTTGTGCAGCAAACTGTGTGTAAACCTGGGCCCAGCCTGAGCTCATCTGATTCTGAAAACAAAGCTCCTGGTATAAAGTGTGTTATGGATAAGTCAGTGAAAGGGAATAATGTTCCCAACTCGTAATTAACTTGTAAAGCTGGCTGCCGTGAAATTTGAAAGGCTTAAGTGCATCTGAATAGCAAGAAAAAATTGGTCATATGGTATGGAAGGAATAAAGGCTGTGGTTAGGAGTGCTCTGCGCATCTCCTGCCTATCGGCCGCTCGGCTCCCGGCTCTCCCCTGGCCTTTGAGGTGATCCAGCTCATTGCCAAAGCTGTGGCTTTCCCTTTTCCAGGGAGCTGAGCTCCGTGCAAATGCCAGGGTAAATTCTTCCATTCCTTTCAGATCCAGGACTTTGGCGGATGCTTTTCAGAGCCCGGGATGGGCGGAGTAGCAAGGAAGCAAATTTTTCCACCCTGCCTGAGCTTGGGCAAGCGGAAATTGTGCCTTGGAAGCCATATATGGCAAGTCAGTCGGCTCTTGCTGGGCTCACCTTTCCACCAGGAGGCTGGAGAAGGGAGCAGCCCTTGCTCACAGGGAGAGTGTAAGGTCTGCTGGTCCTTTGAAGTTGCTCCCTGTGCGTCTGACACTTGCCGGAGGTGTGGTGTGGTGTGGCAGGCCTGATTAGGTCCCAGCAACTCATTAACTCCCCGAGTTGTGGGGCTTCAGCACGCCGCCCCAAAACGAAGGCGTAAACTCGTGATTCAGAATGAAACTGCTGTAAAAAGACTGGAGCTGGGAAGAGGTTGGGGCAGCCGTATGTCACGGGGTTTCCTCCTTCCCTCCAGCGGCGTCTGATGCGGGTGCTGCTGACGACAGCCTGGGCTGAGGAGGGCTCTGCTCTGCACCGATGGTTCCTGTGTCATTAAAATGGGTTTTTGAGAGTACTGGTGACACCTGTTCACGCTTCCAGGGGCTGCTCAGCCAGCGGAGCCGCTGAAGCCCGAATCATGACCTCTGCTGCTCACAGAATTAAGAACAACTTTTGCTCCCATAAATAGTCTCTTAAGAAGCGCGTAGGAGCTCTCCTGACCAATTTCTTTTGAAAAGTGCTTCCAGTGACACCTGTGACAGTGACCTTGCTCGCTGTTTGACCTCTGCCTCTCACCAGGGCAGCCTGGGAGTGTGGTGGTCCCATCCACAAACTCTTCTCTCCCAGCAGATACTCAGGAATTAAAAGAATCCTTAGTTACTGTGTTCTTTTCACAGTCAGGAGTTTTTAGTGGGAAGTTGCTGGTGCTTATTTCATTTGCTTTTCCTGCTGTGAGATATGAAATGCCTTGGTGGGGTCCACAATCCCTAGTTCCACTGAAGAGGTGAGGAGGGCTACCGTGCAGTTCCTGAAAGCTCCCGGGTCCTCTGCACCTCAGAGATGGCCTGACAGATGTAAACAATGGCTGTCAATCCTCATTTTTAGTCCAGAAATAAAAGTGTGGGTTTTTCTACAAGGAGAAGATGCAGTGGAGCCAGTGTATTGTAATAAACCAGTCCTCCCAGCCATCAGTGTGGGAGCAGACCCGTGCTGACAGAGTCCTGTAACACGCAGCTTTGTGAAGGAAGCGGCTTTTCATTTAATCTTTAGAAACGTGGAAAAGGGAAAGGGGAGGTAGTAATGGCTAAGGGATAAGTAAAGCATACTTAACCTTTGTAGACGTAAATGGGATATCTTAGATCCGTTTGAAATGTGCACTTTGGTTGGCATGGAACCTAACGGTGATTAAAACCCATGGCAAACATTTTTCTAGAGACGTGATTCTGAAATCGTTTATGAGTTAAGGATTTGGTTCTTATTGCATTAAAATGGTGCAGTAGTGATCAGTGCATTACAGTCTAGAACACTTTTGGTTTCTTAACATGGAGGAAGAAACAGATTTATTACCTAGAAGGTTTGATATTACAGTGTCAGGCATATTTCCATGACCTTCCTACTGAATCTCTGCAGCCATTTGCACTGGAGATGTGTCTTAGGTAGATCCTCACTGCAAGTTTTAGCTCTCATACAATTAAGACCATTTAACTCAATCTGAAGGCCTTTTAACTTGTCATTAAGACAAAATTTATGGACTCTGACAGCAGGAAGAAACACACTTTTATTCAAGCCTCAGATGGGCTCAGTTAAGAAAGCAAAAACGTTTCAGCTAACTAGAGCTTGCACGGATTGTTATATTTAGACCAAAAAATTCTGGTCAGACAATTAAGTGCCGGCTCAGTGGCCATACCACTGCTTTTGCATGTGTGAATTGGATGAACTGTCTCGACTCTCTCAGGCAAGAGGGAGTCTCTGTCTTAATGTATGAAATCTCTCGGGGCTTTTGGGCTTGGGCCCGGGGAGTCCTTTTGCAGCTCTGTGGTCAGCCTGTGTTTAGTCAGCAGAGGTGGTATGTTTTTACTGTTCTTATCTGCAAATTTTTCATGTTCATTTTTGGAATTTGTTGTAACCTAAACTTCCACAGGTGTCCTTGCGGGGAATGAAGAAACATCTGACTTGTTTCATTTTTTTGGAGGTTGGTTTTTGCCAGTTTAGAAGAGTATGTTCTTTCTTTTACTGTTTGTCACTTTATTTTTGGAGCAGGTTTGTTACCGACCGGGCTGGCAGTGCAAATAAAGCCGTAGCTGGAACAGTGCAGGTTCTGTGCTCCTCGCTGAAGGGAAGGGAGCACCTACCTCCTTCAGCTGGGCAGTGGCTTCTCCAAGCAGCTGCCTTCCCTTTCTGTTGGAGAAAGCAAAGACCCTTGCAAGAGGAGGTTAGCAGAGGGCATAGGACACAGCGAGGTTAAAACATGGTGGAAAATCTAGTGGGGATGTCTCGCTCCATACTGTCAGCTGGAGTTTTTTGTGGGCAGCTTCCCTCAGTGACAGAAAAAACCCTGGCATTTGTGATTACTTTATCACTGACTCCCCCATGGAGGTGGTGAGATGATAGGAAATTTCAGTGACCTCCCCATTGGATGCTGGGTTTCAGCTGGGTTGCACACCCAGCTGTGGTCAGTGTTGGGGCACCTCTTTGCCTGAAAGCCAGCAGAAGCTGTGTCTGAGCATCATGCTTTAGCTTTTGAGGTTGATCTGACTCGTGGGGTGTTGGTGGTTGGATTTCTCTGGGGTTCCTTTAGGATCCTGGCTCTGCTGGCTTTGGTTTGTCGTAGCCTCTTCCAGCAGGACTAGCTCCGACTCCGTGAGGAACGTCTGAAGATCATCTTAAGTAGAACTTTGGCAGAGTAGTAATTATGCTTCTCTTTAAGTGTCAATAGGATATAGTTGGGCACAAGGAGAAAACTGGTCCAGGCTTGTTTTCCTGGGCTCAGCAGTGTGTGTGTTAGGTGAGATTTGTGCTGGGATGGTTGAACGAGTTCGTCAATCTGATCAATAAATTGGCTTTCTATATTTTTTTTTTCCTCTTGCAAGAAAAGTAGTAAAAGCTGTGTGGAAGATAAGGATCAGGCTGATGTTTCAGCAGCTCGTTTAAGCCATCTTATGAGCACATCAGCAAGTGAATCAGCCCTGGTGTCTTAATATGTCCTAAAATAAATTAGACTTCCGTAAGCAAATTCGGTGAGCTAGAATTGCTGTATTTTCATTAAAAGATTGCAGTGGAAGAAAACCCTCTTTAAAAGAGCCTGAGGGTTGTGTTGTTCATTAACTGATAGTCACTCCTGTTTACCTTGGGTGATAAGTACAGCGTTAAGAATGGCTAACAGTGCTGATGTCGTCACCGCTGCCCTTCACAGGGAATTGCTCGCTTTTTTTATGGCTTGCTTTACTGACAGGTGGGGTTTTTTTGAACGAAAATAAACGCAAACAGCCACAACGTACCTCTCCTAATCATGGAAACAGAGATGGCTTTTTTTTTCTTGTTCTTAGCAGCTTGGTAACGCTGTTCGTGGTACAAAGGTCGTTTAAAAATCGGACCTGTCAGGCCAGCAACATACTGCTTCTTAATGAGGCTTAAAACCAGTGTGTGGCTGCCTGCTGGAACTACAGTCAGGTCTGGAGCAGCAGAACAGAAGGAGTGCAGATTACTGGGATGGGATCACTTGATTCCTCCTGCACCAACCCCCCTTTATTTCTAGGTAGCTCTTGGTACCCAAGTGCTTTCAGTTTTACTTGCGTAATGGGGCTTTAATTTTTCTCTTGTTAGGCAAATGAGCGCAGGTGTTCGACAGCCCATTCGCCTTCTCAGAAGAAAAGCAAACTAAACTATCTTCCAAAATAACACACGCACACAGTCTTAAAATGATTTCTTCCTGTGCTGCAGAACTTGAGATTCTCTCCTCCCAACCTTGGCTGCCCCGTAGCCACCATTCAGCAAGACGGTGAGGAGGTGGAGGTCCTGCAACGCCTCTTGCTTCATCTCAGTCTTGCTTAAACCCTCCCATCCCTCCTCCCTGGGATATCACTTGACATTGAACTAAAGCTCTTGAACCTGCAGTTCCTTGTTCTCTGTGAAGCTTTGTCAGTAGTTTGAATGTCTGAGGGCTTTCACTCTAATCCTGTTCCCCAGCACTTCAAGCTCCAGTACTGGAATTTCAGCACCTTCAGCCTCGCCTCAGTCTTTTTGGCTCTTTGACTGTTCTCCAGTTAAAACTAGGTCAGAAACAACTGTCAGCTGCTGATATTTCACTATTCCTGTTTTATAAGTTGTAACCCAGTGTTGCTGTGTTTAATCGCTTGCTTTAATGTTAGTGTATTAAATGTCTCATCTTACTGCCTGAGCAGCCTGACATAGTAGAGCTGGTAAAACTGCTCAAAATAACATCTTGGCTATAAAAGCAGCATTACCTTGATGGAGTCTGAAAAGGTGAATTTTCTGTTTGGTGCATATAATACCTAAGATGCCAAACTGACAGATTTTTTTTCCCCAAGCTCTCTCTAACTATATTTGCCAGCAGCTTGTGAACAGTTTTCTAGCTGTAATTAACCAGCTTCTCATTCTGTCTGAGTGGCTTTTTAACCTGATGGGTGAAAGAAAAACTGCTTAAAAAAAAAAAGAAAAAATAATTGGAAACCCACAGATTGGTGAGGAACACGGTGAAGTGGGTATGCTGGAAGTCATTTGAAATATTTATTTTTAACTGAAGAGTTCTAGCTGACTGTACCCATTCAGCGTTTTTATAAGACTATTATTGGAATGGTGCTGGAAGCCTGAGCCGGGAGTGCCTCACTAGTCACTGAAATCGACCCTGTGTAATTTAAGAGTTTCCTTACTCCTTTCTTTTAGACAGCCTCTGAGCTAGCTAGCAGTATTGGAATACTTGGGCATTCTTGCATTAGTGGTGTTTAAATGAATTTGTACTTTTCAGCATAGCTTAAAGGTGGTGAGTTTCAAATGCTGTCGTCTCTGAAGAGTTTTCCAGAATGGCATGTTTTTTTATTAAGCTGTTCTTAATACGCTCAATTTTCTTCTTTAATGGGTCTCCTGCTGCTCTGTGAACCTCATCTAGGATCTAAGAATCCCTGTGTTGGCAACCCTTGGGTTTGGAGGTACCAGTGCAGTCCAGCTCTTGCTTACAGACCTGAATGGTCTCCAGTAAATGCTGCATGAAGTGCTGAGGTCTCCATGAACTGCTTGGGAAATATTAGCTGTGTTTTGCAGATGGAGGAGTTTCAACCCAGAGGTGAAATGCTTTATGTGAGGTCACAGAAGGAAAGCTTTGGCAGAGGGCAAATGGAACAAGTCTCAACTCTAAATCTGGTTCTGTAGTCACTTTGCATCACTTCCACAACATGGCCTTCAGCCTCGGGTGGAAGAGCCTGGGTGTTTTAATCAGTTATGGAAACTTACTTTATTTATCATGGGAATGAGGGGGAGTTGTTTAAGATGTGCTATCGTGACACACTTCTCTACATTAGAGAAATGTTTTCTTCTGCTAGCTGGGGATTTGGTACAGTGCAAAACCTAAAACCAAAATATTTGTAGTCCATATGCTTGATACAGCCAGTTATGGAAAAACTTCCTTTTAACTGTGTAACTTCTGCCAGTTTTAAGCACGAGGGTGAACTTCTCATCCCCATCTTAGGTCTGGTCAACACAGTGGTGCACTCATATGTGCTTTATGTTCATTAAAGGTAAAGACCAGCCAGATAAAGCAGCTTTAGTAGGGTGGTAGTTGAGGGAAAAAAATTCATTCTTGTCTTGGGCTAAGAATGAATTTTTTTTGACTGGATGCTTGACTGGAAAACCTTTGTGTTATATTTGTGTGCCAATATGAGAGCTAAAGGTGAGTTGCCTCATTTGCCTCTCAGTGGAACAAGCCCTCTCCAACTTCAGTGGCTGACCCACCCAGCGGTCCAGGAGGGGAATTTGGCAGAAAAACATGTGAAGCTTGAATTGAGAGGAGTGTTTAAACAGAATGTGGCCGGCGTGCTCTGGGCAGCAGGATAAGGGATTCTCATTCCATGGAACTGGGTCCCTCGTGGGCCCTGTCTCTGTGCTGTGGGTGCCTGGATGTGTCTGTGCTGAACGGGCAGTTTGCTGCTTCCTGTCCTCCTGTGAGGGGAAACAAATCTTGCTCTTCCCTATATTTAATCAGCTAATTCTAAACCTTTTCAGTGAAGCTTCTTGAAATAATTTTCTTTTTTCAGTCACATCCACCTTTCGAGCCTGTTAAGAGTGGGAAGGGTCTGGAATAGAAATTGTGGGTGATGCTTTTTGGGAAATCAGACCAGAAGTGCCTCAATCTTCACATTTCATAGACCTGATTGTGTTGTCAAAACAGACCAAAAGCTTGTATTGCTTCAGAAGGGCTAATCGGTGAAAAGTGCTGTTTCTGAGCTGGAGGGTGACAAGCAGAGTGATTTCTGTGATTGAAATAGTTGTCCTCAACATTTTCACAAGCCTTTTGGTTTCTTTTGAGAGGTGGCTACATCTCCAACATCTAGTAAACAGTGAGCAGCACGCCCTCTTCTTTCAGAGGAAGCACGGAAGCCTTCATTCAAGGTATCTTGTGCTAGAGGAATGGCTTTTAAAATATTAATCTGAGAAAATCTAAAACCTCTTAATGATTCTTGGCTCATAAAACTGTTTAAGTAAAGCCTTTAGGGAAAACCAGAACTGCTGTTCACCTTTCACAGAGTTGGGAATTTTGGATGATTCAGTTTCCTTCTGCCAGTTTGTTGTTGTTTGTTTTTGTTTTTTTTTTTTTTCTCTGTCCTTTCCCAATTTAACAAGATCATCTGATAGCTACAATAAAATCCTGCTGCAAAAACAAGCAGTGTTGCATGCAAGAGATGACTACCCAGGGAATTTTGAGCACGGATGTCTTAATGGGATTCTTGCCAGGCTAAGGTCTCCCTGAATTGTCTGGTAATGCAAATGTGTGCAGATGCTGAAGCCCTGCTACTGATCTTTTCTTAAGAGAATATTTAATAATTACATTATTAGTATTTCCAGTGTATGGAGGCAGAACAGGAAGTTTCTTTGTGGAATAGTGTTTGTTGTTGAAAACAGTGTTTCAAAGCAAATCCACGTGTTCAAAAAACAAATCTCAGGGTTTGCTTTCCTTTGCCTGCACTTTAGAAATACCAATATTTACCTTCCTTTTTCCTGCCCTGACTTACAGTATCTGCCAGCAGATTTAGCCATGCTAAAAGATACTTGCACTGTAAGAAGGGGATAGATTCAGGCTGTATGAGCAAACTTAAATCCTGACTTAATTGTTTTTATATAAACCTTTTTCCCCCTCCTGTATAAGCAAGTGACTATAGGGTTGCTGTTTTTAAAAAGGAGTGGGCTTTGGGATGTGTTACTTTAACTTTGCCCTGAACTCTATGCAATTTCTTGCAAGTAAGAAAACAATGGAACTTATTTCTGGGTTTGTGCTGAAGTTTTTATGACGAATTTGCCAGCACAGCATTATCTTTGTACGAGTGCTTTGGGAAATGTTTCAACTTGCTTTATGCTTTCCCGGTTTTACCTTCTATTCTGAGTTACAGAAGAGAAATCCCTTCAGGAAAAATGGTAATAAATAATAATTGTGCAGAATTTTGCTGATTTCTAGTGTGCCTGTGGAAAAAGGAAAGAGATACTTGAACCTGTGCCTAGGGAATTGGACTGGGGAGAACAGGGCAGCACCCTGAGATAAAGGTGAAGGCCTGTAAAAGAGTGGCCAGTTCTGGATCAAGAATGCAATGCTGACTAATAAAATGAAAATGGCTTTGAGGGCTACTAGTTCTCAGTTTCCATGAGGGTCTGGAACAGCCTTTTTGTAATGAGTAATGGGTGCAGAAAATCCAGCAACAAAACCCAAAACTTTTCAGAGATTGAGTTATTGTATCAAAACTACCAGGGCTTTTACTGGGAGTGAGGGAGACCATCTGGGTTATTGCACTGAAAACTGGGCATGATGTCTTGTGATTTGGTAATTCTTTCATTATAGGCATATTTTTAATTGGTTACCAGAATGCTTTGAACAGTTGTGCTAGCCACTGAAAGCTGGATGGGGATGCAAAGGTTCATGTTTTCCCCCAAAAGCCTTTCCTTCACAAGCCTTTGGAAATTGTAGGAGTTGGCTCTTGGTCTGCTGACAGTAAAACCTGACTAAGTGGCCCTGTCTTGTTCATAGTGAAATCGGTGGGAGTTTGTAATGATTAAACTGCAGATAATCATCCTTTAAGCCCTGGTGGCAGTCTGGTGTCAGGCATAAAGGGTTGAGACTTTACGATTATTGCTTCTCTTGCTAGATCTAATGAGTAGATCTCCCTTAACTCCCTGGAAGAGCAAAGATAAAAACACAAAATAAAAAAAGGAGTGCTGTACCCCTGGGAGATGTGCTCACAGTCTCTGAACTCAGCTTCCCAAATGAGACTGACTTCTGCATCAGTGCTGAAGATCTGGAACTGTGCCTGAGTTAATTGGGAGCTGGGGGCCCTTGATGCCACAAACCATCTTTGATCTTTTCCCGTTTCTTACGATACACATTCCCTTTGACCTCAGAGGGCCAGTCCCCTCCCGTTTTGGTGTGGAATCGTGCTGCTTCCCAGCCTGGCCAGGCAGAGAGCTGCAGCTGCTTGGTACTGAGCACACCGAGCAGAGATGTTGGAGCCCTGGGAAGCAGCAGTGATGGGATCCAGGGACCAACTGGCCACTCGAGAGGAAAGTGGTGTTCTGAGCAGAAATGCTGTGGCTCTTGGAATGAAGGAGACTGTGCCTGTGTCTGTCCCTGGAGCTTGCTCTCCTCTTGAAGTGCCTCTCTCTGCAGTAGCCTGTCCCTTAACAGGTGAGCCCTTCTCTGGAGACAGGTACCTTGAGCTCCTCAGTGTTCTCTGGAAGTCCCAGGTCGGTTGTCTGCAAAAACAAAACTTGTGTGGTTTTTGTTGGAGACAGACCTTTGTGCTTTGTGGCCTTGCAGCATCTCTTGCAGCCATTTCAGACAGTGAATTTATTCATATTTATTACAGAACCATTCTGTATCCATCTCAGCACTCCTGAAGAAGTTACTCAGTTACTGAACTTGGAATACCATAAACATTTAGGAATAGGGATTGCAAGAAGTCATTTGGTGGTTCTGCTCTTGGGAAGGAATCAGTCTGATGGATGTGTTGGTCTCTTTGCTATAGCCAGGTTCTCCTACAACCAAACAAGGTTGCCTGCTTTACAGTGGTCAGAGTCAACTCAATACCAAGCAACAATACTTCAATTATTTTTCTAAGGATTTGTGCCTCCTTTTAATTGTCTTCCTGAAAGGCATTGCCTGAATTGCAGACATGTGTGGCTTTCCTTTCTAGCAGAAAACTACTGTACCTTGTGCTAGCCAAACATCTTGCCTTAGTGATTGTGAGTTGAGGTGTGGTTTGTCTCAGGATTTTTTGGGGTATGCAGTGAGTTGGAGCTCCCTTACCAAAGTCACCTTTCACAAGATTTGTGGTCTGGTGCTAAAGATGATGAGAGTATCAGACTTCATGTCAGAGGCATCTGTTCTTTTGGACTTTAAAGGTTTATTTTTGCAAATACAGGATCAGAAAAAGCATAATTAAGTTCTGTGCTAGGAAGCAAAGATTCTTTGAAGCACGTCTGGAAAAGTTTTACTGGAAGTTACCAAATTGAAACAAAAAAATGTACTGGGCTTGAGCATGAAACTTAAACTACCCTGTATGTAAAACATCACTGGAGTGAGTTTTGCTTGAGTAGTTTGGTGCCATGGAGGATTTCAAAAATGAGACCCACCAAGGAGCTTCATACTCAGGACAAATGAAGAAGAAATATGTTCTGAAAAGCTGGGTGGCCACTCTTGGAGCATAATAAACACTGGTGAAGAGCTGCTGGAACATGTCAGCCTCCCCCTGCTGTCCTGGGTTTGGAGGGGGCAGGATGGGTGTTTGGGTAGCCAGCCTGGTTCTGTATTCCTCACTCCATCTCTCCCTTCCCCTCGTTCCTCTTTAAAGGAAACTCTGGGTCCCCAGTGGCCGTGCAGGGGGGAGTGCAGAGGGTCCTGCCTTGCCCCCACGTCACACATGGTGCTCCCTTGTTTCAGTTATGGTTCCAAATGAATTCTGCAGCTAAGAACCATACCAACCAACCAACTGCGTTTTATTCAGGAGGATCTTTTTAACCTGGATTAGATGAGATCAGAAGATCCAGGCATGCATGAGAGAACAGGCTCCAT
Source organism: Merops nubicus (assembly GCF_000691845.1). Lineage (NCBI taxonomy): Eukaryota > Metazoa > Chordata > Aves > Coraciiformes > Meropidae > Merops > Merops nubicus. Next base: position 36,869 of record NW_008619560.1, on the reverse strand, counting down.
GGCTGGCTCAGCTCTCGTGCCTGTGGGGTGACATCTTGATGACAGTGGAGTTTAATTGCTTTCTGCTTTGCTGATACAAGCTATTGTCCATTGAGTGACTGAGTTTCTGCTTTACATTGCAGGCACAAAGCATTTCCATTAGGTTACAGGGTTTTTTTTTAACTTCATCATGTGTCTTACTCTAAAGTTACTCAAAGGTAGTGGGTTTCTGTTTTTCAAGTGGGATGGTGTCTTTGCTCAGATTGTGTGGTGGTGTAGAAGTCAGTATGGCTTGTGATGCTCCCTTAATAAAGAGCTGTGAATGGTGGAATTCTCTATCTCAGCCACAGCTTCAATAATGTCCAGTTGGTCCTTTTCTTTTTTTTTGAGCTGACAATTTTTAATAGAACTTAAAAATCCAGTGATTTCAGATTTTGACCCTGGAAAGTTAAACTACAGGGGAAGTGATGGTTGTGCTCTAATAGGCCACTTAAAATGGTGCAGTTGTAAACGAGGTAGCCAGTATGTATTTTGCAAGTTTAGCAATTAAAAACATTAAAATGTACAGCTTAGCATTTTGTCTGACATAAAAGCTCTTTATCACTTTATTGCTGCTCGCACTGTTATGGCTGAGATTTGTAGGTGCTTTAATATTGCAGAGATAATATACGTCCATTAATGCACATTAGGAAGATTATATAATAAATATAAACTACAGTTCAGAGTAATTGGTAAGTCTCCAGCTCCTAAACCTTTACCAAAAGCACCTTTCTAAAAATTACTTGTATTAAAAGCTCAAGTGCTTGCTTCTGCCCCAAACAAATATTCCTTTTAAACATTGGGGAGAGGAAAATAGGGTAGAAAAGTGGGGAACTGGGCCCAGCAGACAGGTGCAGTTGTGTTCTTTGAGAACATTTTGCTCATCAAGGCAGTAAAAGGGGTGATTTTGGAGAGGAGGAGCGAGCAAACATGTACTTGGGGAGATTTGGGGATTGCAGCCTGAGGAGCACCCGTCACACCCCACAGCACTGTGGTGCTCCTGCACGGTGGGGTTTGCAGGTGCCTATCTGTGGGGGGATGCAGGGGGACCCCCATTCATCCAGAAGCATCCCCATGGCTATGTTTGTCACTCAAGCAGGTGGCTGCTGTCACCTCTTGAGTAGAAGGCTAAACTTTTGCTTCATTAATTGTGGATTTACATGGAATTTCCAAGACTCCTTCCCTGAGAATGCTGCATTTGAGTAGCAAAACCAGTACCTTGTTTCTAAGGAGCATGTAGTATAAAAAGGTCTGGAAGGCTTTGTAGTTTAGGTCAACAGAAATTATATAGGATGTATAATTTTCAAGTCTCAGCAGACTCAATCCCATCTGCAGTCTGTTAGTGTCCCCAACTTCAAATGAGATCGTTGGGAGGCCTGAAATTGCAGATGGAAATTGTGTTGCAGGGAGACGGTATTTTAATTCCATAAGTAATAGATGTGGCATAAAAAAAGAATATTCAGTTCTGGTAGGAGGTAAATATAAGCCTTGAAATAGTGGAATGTCTTGGGAGAAGCCTTTTGTCTCTACCTAACACACAGTGGTTCTCTTCTGGGCTGGCTTGGACTAATTGACTGCCAGCAAACTTCACATTGACTCACTTGAAGTTGTGGGTATATTCAAAGGTATTTATTTCTCCTGGGATTTATATATCTTGCTTCTAATGAACTTTGGGACTCTGAGATGTCTCTTGTGGGTCTGTCTCAACGAGACACTGGATATATTTGTTTCGGTTTTGGTCTCTGCTTACCTTTGCGAAGTCTGCATGTGTGTTTAAAACAAAGGTGCCAGTGGAAATGGAAATCTTGAATTGTTCAGCTCTGCAGGACACCTTCCCTCAAGCATCCAGGTCTGCTTGAACCAAGGATCCTCACAGACTGGGATCTGACCCTTTTTTTCAGTTCTCTGCCCAGTTGTGCTGAGAAGCTGGAGGAAGCAGAGGAGGGAGTGTGGCTATATTTGGACCACGCTGCGTGGGCAAAAGAAACATAAACTAGTCATAACCAAAGAATTAAAGAGGAACTTTGAATTTGGGGTATTAGCAAGTCTGAAATGTATGAACTTTAAACAATTTCTGTTTGTTCTTATTTTTGTGAAAGGCTTCTGAGGTGCAGCAGCTTTACCTGGCTGGGATTGCACGTGATGGTTCAAAATGTCCTGTTAATCCCAGCCTTGGGGTCAGTGTCATTTTAGAGCTTCTCTGTATAGTTATTGGAATTCTTGCTACTAATTTTAAATGTTTGCAAGAAGCTTTAAATTCTGAAAATAATTCCCTTGTTCCAACACAAATAAGGGTAGGCTTTCATTTGCTCTGTTTGCTCAGTATTTGTGCCTCTTAACATTCAAGAAAACAGACAAATACACCAATACTAAGTATAGGCAAATATTTTCCATATAACGCTGCCTCCAGTATAAATTCCAGTAAATGCATAACAGAACCTCTTGAAACCACGTATTCTTTAATTATCTCTATTTCCCTGAAGAAACAGGGAGGTTTCCAACTGCTTGCTTGGCCTAAGGATTTCACATGTTCTTTCAGGTCCTGTGTGGGGATATTCTATCCAGCTTCTCCACTAAATGGTTTTAAAACCTCACGCCAGCTTTGATCATACCTGATAAAGTATTTTATTAGTTTTACATTCAATTTTTGTGTGTTTTATTACCACTTTCTTGTTCCTCCTGCTCTTCACTCTAGCTTCCATATGGCTGATCTGGTGTATTTGAAGTGTAAGAAACTGTTTGTGCATTGCCACCAACTCTGAGCTTTCAGAGTGTGTATTAAGGGGTTACTAGTTTGCCTTTAACCCAGGGAAGCCAGAGGATGAAGATGAACTTAATGCCATGCTAATAAAAAACAAATGTTTTGTGGGAGCTTTGGGGATACGTTTTTGGGTTTTCGGCTTAATCTCATGACTTCTGCAATAGTCTTAAGTAGTTGAGGACTGTCTGACAAAAAACATTTGGGTTTGTGGGGTTTGATTCATGGTGGCACCCCAGAGCAGAGCGTTGGTGTTCGAAACCTTGCTGCTTTGTCTCCACTGTGCTTGAAGAATTCAGCAGGGGATGGATGGAAACGCTCTGTGCAGATAGCAAGTGAGTATTTATGGAGTTATACGTTGCCACCTGACATAACTGGGGCCTGTTCAGGCTCCTTTTGAGGGTCTGTTTGCAAGTTGGGTAGATGGGATGAAACTGGCATTTAAGTCTGAGTAGGTCTTGGAGAATTCCAGCCATGCAGTTGGGAAGTGACCCCCGTGGAGCTCTGGGGCACTGGTGAGCTCCCTCACAGGAAGGACTCTCTGGTGTGTCAGAACAGTTCATTTTCTCTTACGGTAAGATGGGAGGAAGCTGGACACACTTTCTCACACATCCATTGGAGGAACTAGCAAACAGTGAAGCCGTGGCAGTGATTCGCCAGCCTTTCAGTCCTGTGTCAGGAAACCCTTTGTTGAAACAACAGTGAGCACAGAGCAGACATGGAATTCATGCTTAAAGGGGCTTGGCTTGCTCTTAGTGTAAGCACAGTTCAGAAATTCAATATTCTTGCGTGGCAGTTGCTTGTTCTTTGGTCCCACACATCCCAGCAGTCGTGTTCATTCATGCTCAGACCTTTTCAAAGCACTGTCACTGTTCTGGATGAGTGTCTTAACTGTGAAGGTGAACATCTGGTACCTGGCAGCAGCAGCAAACCTGTTGAACCGACAGGTGGCTGGTTTAAAATACTTGAACTGTTGTTTTCTTGCTTACGTTTTTGTCTTTATCCTAATCAGCTTCCAGTAGCTATTCTTAAATATAGTGAGACTCACGGAGGAATGAAGCTGGAATTTGTTAGCTGGAAGCAGAGGCTGTGCAGGTGGCCCACGGACAGATCTGGCTTGGTTTGCCTCTTAATTGAACACAAAGGTGAGGTTTCATCAGCCTCCTTGGTTAACAGATTTCCTAAATGCTGCAGGTTGGGGTACTCTGGAGAAGGCAGGGCAGGGTCACATCCACAGCAGGACCATGGTCCTGATGGGATCACTTGTTTTAATTGCAAGGAAGGACTGAAAAAGGGAAAGACTTTGTTCCACTGAAGGGGGATGGGACAGCATCTCTAGGAAGCTGTAATGAAGGACGTTCACTGTCTTGGTGTGACCAAGGAGAATTAGGTGACTCTTTAGAAGGTGGTGGAGGGATTTTGGAAATGGTAGCAAGAGCTCTTTGAAAGTGGGGGTTGTCCATACAAGAGCATTCAGGAACATTAATACAAATGAAGTGAAGATACAAATTGAAGTATGGTTTGAATTTGGTTTAGCTTAATTCATCTGTTCGCTTTTATTCTGGACAAAGGTGTCTGTGCAGGAGTTCAATTTCATCTAATAAAAGTGCTTAAGTTCATATTCTTAATTGAGTTATGGTGTGCATGTGTTTTCTTCTTCCATGAGCAATCTCAAGCAACCTGCAGCCAAGAAATTGGGCATGGGCAGAAGGGAAGCTATGACATGTAGGTGCAGGGCTGGTGTTACAGAGAAGCCAAGAGCCTTCCCTTTCTCTGCCTAAAATGGAAACTCAGATGGTGCAGTGACCCTCCAATACCCAACTCTTCCCTGCAATCCCTCCCGTGGAGCACGGCAGGGAGTTATAACATGGGTATTCCTGCATAGCAGATCACACAGCCCAGCAGCCCCGAGCCACAAGCAACTCAGGAACCTGCAAATAGTGTGTTTTGGGGGTTCAAGTTTGCCATTTAACTCTCATGAACACTCATTTTTAACTTTGAGATTATGCATTCAACTTCACTTTTGCATGTAGATTAGGGAATTTATAAGTTCTGTAATTAAAGCTTGGCCTGATTTGTGTAACAGTGCTTTTGTATTGTTACTGCCTCGTTATTCTCCTTATGTGCTTCACATTACCTTTTTATTCCACTTAAGTAATTTTCCAGAATTAATTGCAGAACTTCACAAATCTGTAATTAGCTTTACAAGATCCACGTTGAGAGTTGGGGAGAGTTGTGTGGTGGTGTGTTTTTTTTCTAAATCCAGATTTTTTTAATGTTTCAAATGCTTGTTTGCTCAAGTATGTTCGTATGAATTTCTGGACACATTGCACAGTACATGCTGACACCGTGAACAAAACGCTGGCCAGCCTGTCTATGAACAGCACGCTGTGGTATGCAGTGTCGTGGCACTCAAGGAATCCACTGATCTCTGTACCAAGAGCAAGATGTTGTTTATTGTTTCTTTATAAAGGTTGTTGCAGGTCTATAAAACTCGCCCCGCCAACACGGTGTCAGCTTCGGGCATCTTCTTGCTTTGCTCACTCATAAATATCTCATCAGGATTTAGGGTGTGATGCAGGGCTGTTAAACCGTATTGGATGGGCTCTTAAAAGGCTCTGAGGATGGTGTCTTGGTATGAGCTTATTCATCTGTGTTGGAAGGAGATTTTCTTGCCAGTGAATTTTATTTATTTTTTGTTAATGTCAGCGTATTGTGGCTTAGATTCTTCACTCCTGGGCTGCAAGCCTTTGGAAAGGTTTTACAGGAGATGGTAAATTTAATGGGCTTTCAAGCTGTTAACTCTTTTGCTGCTAAATGTAGAGGTCTGTTTTGTAATCCTGAGAAGTCAATGTGGGTCCTGGGGAGGTCGATGTGATGATCTGCATAATGCTGAGAGATGCGAGAACCGCGGTACGGAAAGGACAAGACAAATGCACCACTTGGACTTTGTCTCCTAAACTCTTCTTGGCCCTTTTCCCCTTGGAAATATCTCCCATAAATGTGGCAACGTGTTCAGTCTTAAATGACACGTCAACTCATTTGTAAATTCTTCTGCCCCTGTCGAAGGCTTCCCCATAAGATCTTGCACACAGCGTGTTCCTCCACCCCACAGAGCTCAACTCCTCTGCTGCTGGAGTGGGTCTTGGAATGTTTTGTGTGAAAAAATCTACAGCCCCAATTCTCCTGGAATTTAAGAACTAAAAACTTAGTGTGCCTTGGTTTGCAGTTTCCCTATAGTTGAAACCTGGGGTCACAGTTGGAATTCCAAAGCCTTCATAAAATTACAGCAGAGTGAAAAGACAGTCCCGGTGTGAAAAGCTGAAATTCAGTGATGTTTGTCTTGAGCAGATCTTAGGGGTTTTAGAGCTAGCAGGAGTATGACTTCTTGAAATGTAAGCAAATTAGTATGGAGGAAGAGGCTGATTGTTGAAATGGGCAGTGTAACAACAGGATTTTGCAATAAAGTCGCAGTTTGCTTTTCCAATGAATTGCCAGCTTTCTGCTGGAAAAAATTTGCTTAGCGTGTGCTCGGGCCTAGAACTGTAATAAATTTTCCCCTCAAATATCCACTGTTTAACTCAAAACTTACATAAGCACTGAAGATACACAGCTAAGCTATTCTGTGCCTGAAATGTGGTTTAGGGGTCAGGAGGGAACTAAGCATAGCCCATCTGGGTGTCATCTGAGATGTTTTTTTTTATGGAGGGTTAGTGAATTTAAAGAGTGAAGATTTTGGACCAGCTGATGTCCAGAGGTCCCTTGCAAACCTTACCATTCTGTGATGTTGTTTAACCACTGGTGATGTTGCAGTTTTATCCCTTTCTGAGATAGAAATCACTGTTTCAGGAGGTTTTGTACTTTCTTGCTTGGAGTTCTGTGTATTTTCCTGAATCTTTTTCCTTAAAAAAAAAAAAGTATAGGTGAAGAATCAAGCTGAGTATTTTTTGGCAGGGGTTATCACAGCTTTAAATTTCTCTAAGGTAATCTCTTTTTTTTTTTTTCTGCTTGTTTTTGTAGGATGCTGTGACATCAAAACCAGTAATCCAGTTTCAAGGAAGCCAAGGGGTAAGTTTCTGTGTGGGTTGCCGTGGAAAGTTCTTTACTGGCTTATACAATTAATTTAAGGAAGGTATTTGTTCTGCATGTCTGTTGATTCCAGTTCAAAGAACAATGCTCTGATTTCTGAAGGACAGATGTGAAGTTCAGATGTGGTCCAGGCAAGAGTGTTTGTTCCTTGATCTCATGGATTATCTCTGTAAAAACTTTTCCCTCTTTCTTTCCTAACCTTGCCCAATCCATTGCGAGGTTATTTTCTGACCTCACTAAATCCAGAGCACCAGCTCCACCAGTGTTTCTGGTGGTGAAATTGAGTTTTCTAAGGCCATGCTGTTGGGTAGAACAAGGAAACAGAAGGTTCACTGATGGGAGAACTGTGGTGGGTGCCACAATCCGTGGAAACCTCACCCGTGTCCCGAGGGAATGCTGTGCCAGGCTTGGTAAACTTGGTGCCAGACTTTATGGGTGCCAGTCACTTACAGTCACAGTGGGTGGAAGCTTCTACCAGCATTCTGCAGCTTTAATATGCCCATCTAAACAATGGTGCTGTTTCTGTGAGTACCCAAAGTGTTTTGTTTGTAGGAGTTTTATTTCTTTAACTGCTGTTCTGATGACTGAACTCCTCCAAGATATTTATAGAGGCTTGAAACTGTCTGCCATGCCAGTTACTGACAACACTGAGATTTAGTTGGTAGTGCTTCTGGTAAAGTAATGTGACTCCTCAGTGAACTTGAAAAATGGCATTTATATACCTTTTAAATACCAAAAGTTGTGTGTTTAAATTTGATCTGCGTAAGGAAGGGGAATTTCATTGTTTTTTAAGACTGAGCTGTAAATAACTTCTTAATTTTTGATCATGACACAACAAAACTTTCAAAAAGGCTTGAATGAAGTAGGCAGTGAAGTCGAGCACATTTCTCTGTGCCAGTATTTCACTTGTGATGTTACCCTGACAAAATGAGGCAGGAAAGAAATGATTGTTTTTGTAAGTTACAAATTAAAATACAAACCTTTTTGTCCTGGGAAATAAAGAAAGGAGCAATTTCCAGGTTTTTTTCACTTTGTTTACATTTAAACTTCCCAGAAAACTAAGCATGAAAGCTTAGATAAAAATCTGCCACTGAAGTTTGGCACAGAAGGGAGTGAGAAGGAGAATTTTAAGGGTGCAGGATTCGTTCTCTTAGGTGAACAGAAGACAGCTTTGCATGTAATAAAGAAGCTAAAAAGCCTGCAAACGCTTTCCTTTTGCTCTGGAGAGCACCTGGTGAGCATCTACACCTGACTCTTCCTGCAAAGCTGCTTAAGCTCTAGAAATGCCTCTTCTCTTAATCTTCCTTCTCAAAGGAAATGTAGCAAAATGAATCAGAACAGCTTAAAAACGCTCCAGTGCCCTCAGCCACCGTGCTCTCCTTGTGGTGGGTTTCACACAGATCTGATAGGAGCATTTTCAGGGAAGCCAAAAAAAAAACCCCACTATTTTAAAATTATGCAGTTTCTTGTAGTAATTTTAAGAAGCTATTTTTAAATGCTGTGGTTCCTTATAAAAATTCAAAGTATTTTCAAACCGTGCGGATTATTATAAAACGTAATAATAAATATTTCATGTGTTTAATTGTATTTGAGCCCTTGACTTCCAGAGAAGGGATAATTCCAGAGGAGGATGTTGGCAGCACAGCGTTGACCTCTGCTTGCCTCGTTTTCAGCTGTTTAATTAATTGCACTGTCAAGTAAAGGCCAAAGGTAGAGCTTTGAAGAAAGCGAGATCCAGTTCAATTGGGGCAGGCAGAAAGAGCTCTTTGTCCTTTTATTATTATTTTTACTGAGTATGACAAGAAGCTGGCAGCTGTGGAACCATCTGGTTTTAAGTGTGGTACTTGTATGTGTCACGACTGTGCCCTGTGTCAAAGCCCTGCCACCGATTCCTTAACAGCTTTCCAGTGAGCTTCTGATAACTGGACTGAAATAATGCCAGTAACTTAACAAATCCTCAAATTCAGCTGCTGACATGGAACAGGATTTGTTTAGCTGTTGATTTTTTGGGTACACTTTCTTCCACTCTACCTTAATTCCCCAGTTTGCCTTCCTGCTTTGCTTCCTGATGATTGCTGCTACGGAGGAGATTTCTCAGTAACTTTTGAAGGTGACAGGTTTTGTACATAGCACCAATGTCAGTGTGATTTAAAGCAGTGTCCAGTGACATGAGATTTTAATAGTGGGACTTTCCTGTATAAATATCCCTCTTGCAAGAAGGAAGAACTTAAAGTACTTGACGATTGGGAGGCAAGACGTAAAGTAAGAGTTGAAAACAAACTCCTGCTTCTTTAATTCTCTAGAAGCCTGTAAATTACCATGGCCATGTGGTTTTTACTTATTCCCAGTGTTAGACTAATGAATGCTGTCAAGGATACTCTCAGCTTCTAATACACAGAAAAAAATGTTCCTGTTTAATACTCTCATTAACCAAAGAAGGGTTAGGCCAGGAATAAAACTCAAAGTGGCAGCTCTGTCAGCCAGGTGCTGAAAGGAGGATGTTGGTTGTTCTAGCCCGAAATAAATCAGCTTTTTTTTTTGTGACAGGGCACAAAACCACCTGCATGGATCCTGGTCTGGATTGAATCTCACCAGAGTTCTTATAAACTGTGGACTCTTCAGTAGTCTTTATCTTGGGATATGTTTCTTTGCAGAGATGCTAGTCTTGTTAATTAAGTTCTCAGTGCAATAATCTGTAATAATCAGAATTTCAATAGTAGTAACTAGGTCATAATTAGCAGAGTGCTGCTAATCTTTGAGATGCTGAAGTGGGACTATCTGGATTTTCCTTAAGAGCAGCACTTGTTAATTTTTTTTATCACAACCAGATTTTCTTGGATAGTTTTGTGAATTTGTGGAATCTTTGAGCATTTTGCTTATTTCAGTGTGCGTGTAAATTGGAATTTAAGAGCTTGAGTACCAAAGTGTGACAAACAGTAGTAGCTGATGGAGGGCATGTGCAAGAAAGGCTGAAGGAGCTTCTGTTTTGGTAGAAGCATGTGCAGAATTGGAACTTATGTTGGGTCAAATTCTCAGGTGCTTACTGAAGAGGGGGAGTAGAGAAAGAACTGAACTTGGGGGGAAAAACCCTTCAGGTGCCAAATACATGTGTGTTCGTGCAGCTTAAATATGGCTGTTGGGGACAAAACGTTTTAACTTCACGTGATTGGAAAATTTGACATTTTCCCCTGTTTCTTGGGATGAACTTGTGCTGGTATTAATAGAGGAAGATGAAATTGCTGTTCAGAATGAGCTGTACACAGATGAATATTGCTTGAGAGAAAAAAACAGAAGTCACATCTGTACTGAGCTATTTTTAAGTGTCTATGGTTACTGGTGTAATACTCTGCACCAAAATTAGGGCTACCTCAAAGCAGTTACCATGCTGATTTGGTGGCTTGAGAAACCTTCTGTTTCAGCTAAAAATAATTCCTAGATAACGGCCAGTTTGCATACGCTACACTTTTCAGCATTTAACACTGAAGTGACTCTCCCACTCCTGTCTCATTTTACATCCTTTGAAGAAACTGCAGAAACTTGAAGCTGCAGAAACTCTACAAAAATACCCGAGTTGGGGCTCTCAGAGCAGCTGGTTCTTTATGATGGTAAATAAGAGAGAGAAGCAAGTTATTCTAGTGTGAATATATGATTTGGTTACATCCTCCGGGTTTTATTTCACAAACCCAGCACAACTTGCTCCCAGTGGCCAGCACCAGAAGCTGGACAGACCTGTTGCATTTATCTCCATGCCCTGTTCCCAGAGAATTAACTGGGGGGTGAACAGTGCCAGCTGCAAAATACCCACAACCTCCTGTTTACATAACTCTGACTTTGTGCATCTTCTCAGCTGGCTTGGAAAGCAGAAGAGAATTTTGCTTATTCTGGATGGGTGGGGGCAGAGGGTGCAGGGACAGATTAAGGGCTCAAGGCCACGTTTGGCCGAGGAGATAACGGGCTCGGATGCTGCTGCTGGAGGGTCAGTGCTGCCCAGCAGTGCCCAGATCCCACCAGATCTGCTCCCAGTGTTTTTAGATCTGGATCCTGGGACTCTGGGGGGGATAACTGCTCGTCCTTCAGCATGGCTCAGGTGTGGGTGGCTTGGCTTGTTGTTTCAGGGGGAGGGATGCCTGTCTTGAGGGCTGGCTGGAGGATAACTGGTCTTCACAGAGAGTAAACAATCACAGGGTGGTTTTGGTTGGAAAAGACTTTTAAGCTCGTGGAGTCCAACTGTTCCCCAGCACTGCCAGGTCCCCCCTGACCCATGTCCCTCACACCACATCTCCACAGCTTGGGAACCCCTCCAGGGGTGGGGACTCCACCACTGCCCTGGGCAGCCTGGCACAGCCCTGGGCAACCCTCAAGGGCAAGAAATTGTTCCTCAGGGACAACCTCAGCCTCCCCTGGGGCAACTTGAGGCCATTTCCTCTTGTCCTGTCCCTTGTTCCTTGAGAGCAGAGCCCGACCCCCACCTGGCTCCAGGCTCCTGTCAGGAGCTGTGCAGAGCCAGCAGGTCTCCCCTGAGCCTCCTTTGCTCCAGGCTCAGCACCCCCATGTCCCTGAGCTGTTCCTCATCACACTTGGGCTCTAGACCCTTCCCCAGCTTTGTTGCCCTTCTCTGTCCACACTCCAGCTCCTCAAGGTCTGTCTTAGAGTGAGAGGCTCAAACCTGAGCCCAGTATTGGGAAAATGGAAACTGCTGCAGGGGCTCAGCTCAATGCAGCTCACAGAAGTGTTTCTTGCTGCTTCTGAGAACATCCCTGTGGTTTAGCAGAGAGGCCCAGATGTGCTGGGTTTCCAGGCTGCCATAGATGCCCGAGGTCAAAGGGAAACCACCTAGAAACCATCTGCACCAGCAGAGAGCTGTTCTGGAGCAGGGTCCTGTGTGGATGCCTGGGGCTGGCTTGCTAGGCGTAGGTATTCTGTGCATACATGTGGCAAACTGGGTAAATATAAATCTCTGTGGTAGAGCACAGCCTGAAATAGGCTGGAGCTGATGTTCCTTCTGTTTCATTTTCTGGAAGCCATCTTAATTATCAAATATTGATGTGATAGTAGAGCTCAGATGCTGAGATTTATGTTGCATCTTGAACGCAGAGGGGAAACAGTTTTCCTTTTGAAAAATGACTGGCTGGGGGGAGAAGAGCAGTGCAGATAGCTGTGGAGTTGTCTGTGGAGCACACTTAATGCTTGATTAAATATTTAATTTAGCAGCAGCGTCACACTTTACTGTGAGCCATGAAATCTCGTTATGGAATTATAATCTCTTAAAAAAGAATAAGCATGCTACCTAGTGACCTGGCTTGTACTGTGTTTAGTGCTGGATCACTAATTCTGAAGAAACAAGTCTCAAGTGCTTTAAATTGAATATAAACAGTGGTAGCAAGTCTGTTTTGAGCCTGAATCAATAGAATTGGGTCAGATTGCTAGAACAAGGATATTGTGGGCTCTGCTTTGAAAGGCAGCGAGCTGCCAGCTCAGATCTCTGTCCTGTTAGGTTCAGAGCTGGCCTTTTAGCTGTTCTTTACATCTGTCTGCCTCTGTTACCTTATCTTTTCCATGCATGTGGTTTTGCTAACTTGAATCCTCCTTGTAGCTCCTCGCTCGTCACACTCCTCTGCAGTAATCCATACGCTTTCCTTCTGGTGGGTTACAGCCCTCCTGAAAGGATAGTGACTGCCGAAAAATGGGATTTGGTGCTAGTGTAGGCTCCCCAAGTGACCAATATTTTTCTCCTCCCAAACAGCACATCGCAATTCCAAGGCCCGATCGACCTACGGAAGTGCGGACTTTCACGTTTTATCTTTCAAATATTGGCAAGGACAGCCCCCAGGGGAGCTTTGACTGTATCCAGCAGTATGTATCTAGGTGAGTGATACAGCAAAAGAAAATCTGGTGGGTTTTTTAATGTGTTATCTTCCACAGAATCATTTTCCTAGCAAACCTGCACAAAACTTAATACGGAATTCTTGCTTTTTAGAGTCTTTCTAATCTGTTTGTGTGTATTTGGGTAGCGAGGCCCTCGAAGAGGAATCAACCTCTCAGCTTTGTCCCCTCCTGTTAGTTAGCTAACACAGCCCCAGTCACTCAGCAGTGGCAGCCACGTGCCCGTTGGCAGTGTCAGGAGTATCTTTTCCCTTGCGTTTCTTTTGCAGCAATGGCAATATCCACTTGGATTGCCTTGGGAGCATACAGGATAAAATCACAGTGTGTGCCACCGACGATTCCTACCAGAAGGCAAGGCAAAGCATGGCACAGGCAGAGGAGGAGACCCGCAGCCGGAGCGCGATAGTCATCAAACCTGGGGGCAGATACGTAGGTAAGCACCAACTCGATCCTGGGGGGGCTTCACTGGCTTCTGGAGTCAAATTCTGGCCTCTGTTTGCTTGGCCATTTAACCAAGGTAGTTTCTTAGGGATGTGTGGTTAGGGTGCCACTCTCCTTGTGTTGTGACTTCTCCATGGCTCCCATCTTCACCCTAGGACACGTGCAGTGGTGTTTGCGTGGCCTGTGAGGACTGTCTGTGTGCAGTCCCAGCACTCTCTGGCATTATTTTCCCCTTGTCAGGCAGTGATGCCAAGAGCACGCTGCTGATCCATCAGAAGTGACTGTGCTCCTCATGAAGTCAGCTAAAACATCCCACCATTGTCATCACACATCTGGAGTGTGCCTGCACTGGGGACCAGAACATGCAGCATCTAGGGTGCAGATGGAGCCCGTGTGCTCAGAAAGGAGGAGGCTAAAGCAGTGCTGGCCACTGCAGCCTTCCACACACCATCTTACTGTGACAACAAAAGGAGCCTCTTAAGGGAGGAAAGAACCATGGCAAGTTTCAGTGGACTCCAGAAGGAGCCTGGAGAGACCTAGATTTGAGCTTGGGTCTTTGCTTACCCTTAGTCTGGTCACAAACTCAGGGCACAAATATCAACCCCCGAGCAGAGTTTTGGGCTGGGTTTCTTCTTTTTGAACCAGATGTGTTTTCTGTAGCCAGTCTCTTCTCAGAGGATGTCTGTGATGAGAATGGTGAGTTGCAAAATGTAGAACTGCCCCTGACTCATTGTTTTATCAGTCAAGTGCTCAAAGCTGAGAAATAAGATAGTAATCAGGAAGGAAATGCATTGATTTCCTGTAGACTAGAAGATTATTTTGTGTAGTTTATATTTGAGAACATTACAGTAAGTGGATGAAATTGTGAGGCTGGTGAGGGAGAAGATTCTCAAAGCAATTTGCTTCCCGGAAAGACAGAGCAAAACTTTTGATTTAAAAATCTTCTTGGTAAAGAGTTCACTGCTCTGAAATGGAGGCACCACCACGGAAAGAGCAGTGAGTGACTACATGGTGCATGTCTAGGGTGTCAGCATTTGAGAGGGGAGGAAAGCACTGCTCCAAGAAGGAAGAGCCTGGGCAAGGCCAGTCCTCTCGTGGGACACGCTGGTGTTTGGTGTGCCAGCCCCAGCAGCTGATTCACGCCCAGGCTGCTCTGCAGGGGGAAGGCTGGTGCTCACATTTCCCTGAGAACATGGAGCTCAGCACTTCAGCCTCAGTGGAGTCGTTCCAGGCAGCTCAGATGTGGAAGGATTTATATGAAATGTTGAAATTGGAGATCAGCAGAGCAGTGTGTAGACGGGCACTAACACTTGGGTGAATATATATGTAAATAGATAGCTGCAGGGGGACGTGTGTGCTTTTATTCACACCAAATGTGTGTGTATATATCTATACATATGCACACGTATAAATATTTTAAAAGACTTTGTGTTCTGGCTTAACTGAGTTTTTTTCTTTTCCTATCATTGCACATTTTGGCTCCAGCCTTAAGTGGAAACGTCCCAGTGTGTTTTACTATTCATGACCTGGCAACAGTTAAGGGAGTTCTAGAAAGCCAACGAATCTTCTCTTGTCCCATTTCGGGAAATGAAGTCCGGTTGACCTCTGAATTTTGAGATATTTAACATGTGAATTGTTGTTTTGCTCCCTTTTAACTCAGCCCTGCCAACGATGGGCTGTGCTTACTTGCATCAGCGTGGTGCGTAATAAAAAGCCAGGAAGTGGGGACTGGGTTACACAATCTGCATTTCAGTAAAATAAACACTGCCAACGAGCACCAGTATCTTCAGATGACTCAGTTGAAAACGTTGCTTCCTAGCTGTGGAGAATTGCCCTGCTGAAATAAACCTCCAGCACTCTTGCAGTAAATGCTGGATGTTGTTTGTGCTAGTGAAGGTCACTTTCTTGAACCAAAGTGATTGATTGCATCTCCAGGTTTTAGACCTTGGACCCTACAAGTTTCCTTTTTTCAATTTGCTGGTTGGGTAGCAGTGAACCTGTGTCTGTATTCAAAAGAGTAAAATTCTTTAATTTGTGCTTTAATAAGTGATGTGGGACTTGGGCAAGGGTTGTAGTTAAAGCTGTTTTTCAGTAGGAATAGGGGGAAAATGGAATTCCTGTGTAGTGCTGTCAGAAACCAAGAGCAACATTTGGGATGGAGCTGAGGAAGCTGCCTTTGAGGGCTTGAGATGGACTTTAGAGACAGCTTTATGTTCTCAGATATCTCACTGTAATTGGAGGGCGAAGCAGCTATTCCTGCAGTGTAGAGGGGCTTGTTCTGTCAGAACAAGCAGCACACTAATGAATAGGCTGATGTATCAGTGTTAGACCCCATTCATGGGGCTGTGTTTGGTGGGGGGAAGGGAGATAGACCCAGCCCCATAAAGTTCCTATTGTTCTAAAAGCAGAAACATCTGCTGGAGCAGCATTTTTGCTGAGATCAGCAGCAGGGAGCCGCTCGTTGACCAGTTCTGGTCTTTCCACTCCATATTTTGACTCTTCTACATAATAATGCAGAATTTTCTTCTCATAGGGAGAGAAAAAATGGTTAGATTAACCGTGGGGATACATGCACTTGGGATAAATGAAAAGCTGGCAAACAAAGAGAGCTTTATGTAAGCTTGTGGCCAATAATACTCAGGTTTCCAGAGCTTGGTGTTGCTGTTTACTTGTTACAAGCTTGTCATGAATCATAAAACTCACGGGATGCTCGTTCCGGCGGCGTATCGGAACGGATGGGGTGTGCTGGTTGTGTTTGTCCTTCATTGTCATCTTCTGGCACTTCAGACGGTGTAATGAACTCCATATAAGTGTTGACAGCTCACTGGCCTTTGCAAGGTGACTGCTGCAGTTTACTATTCTCATCTCATTTTAGGCAAAAAGGTTCAGGTGCGTAAACCTGCACCAGGAGCTTCCGATGCTGTTCCCTCCAGGAAGCGCCCAACGCCAGTCAACCTTGCCAGTGCAATAAAGAGAGGCAATAGTGCGATTTCTCAGAGACCCTTCAAAGATAGGGTTGTGCACTTACTGGCACTAAAGCCTTATAAGAAACCTGAACTTATTCTCAGATTGCAGAAGGATGGACTTTCTCAGCAGGACAAGGATTTGCTGGACAACCTTCTGCAACAGGTTTGTACTCTGATGAAGGCAACGGTTTAGGTAAAGGGAAATGTCTTCTGAGGACGGTCCTACCTTCTGTGTTAGCCTGTGTCCCCCAGAGCTGACTTTCTCTGAAGGCCGTGTCTGGCAGAAGTTCACAAGTCATGGTGCTGTTTTGCTACAGATAGCAGAAGCCTCTCGTGCGTGCACCTCAGTTTGGGTGTAAGCACCCAAGCTGTATGATTTTTAGTTCCCTTAAGAGGGACATTTTTGGTTGGTTGTGGGGAGAGTTACCTAACAGAGCATCTA
Source organism: Merops nubicus (assembly GCF_000691845.1). Taxonomy (NCBI): domain Eukaryota; kingdom Metazoa; phylum Chordata; class Aves; order Coraciiformes; family Meropidae; genus Merops; species Merops nubicus. Next base: position 20,272 of record NW_008619560.1, on the reverse strand, counting down.
TGAGCTGTTTGATTTGTTACAACCTATAAATCTCTATTTTTTTTATTAACATGGACATGAATATGTTCTCTACTGAGACATGTAACATTTCCTACGGAAGGGGGGGAAAAAAACTATCCCTCTCTGCTGAGCTTTACACCTTGGTGGTGTTCAGCCCCGTGCCTCTCCTGCTTGGAGGTGCAGCTGGCTAGGTGTGAAGATCGTGCAGCTTCTTGCAGAGCATATTACTGGTGTGTCAAGTGTGAAAGCTGTCTCTGAGCTGAATCAGTCCTTAACACTTTGAGTCATGTTGAAGGTGCCATTTTAGGAATTGCAGTAAATACCTTTATTGCTCTCGCAGGGCAAACATGTTGTGGGTATTTATTTAAATGCTGCAGCTGCCCTCTGTTGTATTGGTGGATTTTTTTTTATTCCTTTCCCATCCTGAAAAGACTGAGCCAGTGAGGAGTTCATTTGCCTGAGGGTGCAGGGCAGGTCATATTGAAAATGGAATTACTGCTGGCACAACTTGCTCCTTCCCTAGATTTTAATCCTGTAGCCCTTAATTTTCCAGCAGCGCTAGAATTCTTTGGAGCACCCTTTTGAATGCTATAAATAGGTTTAATACTAGAAAGACTGTTTCTGATAACCACTTTTTATCGATGCTCTCACAAACCCCTGGCAGGCAAGCGGTATGTTCGCAGTGTCAGCCTGATTGGGCTAAATGCTGATTATTTGGCTGTAAATGTATTGCTCTTAAACTTAATCTCCTCTCAGCGCTACCAGGGCTCCCATCCACGGGCAGACACAGATAAGCTAAAAATTACAGGCTGTGTTAAAGCTACATGTCTAAATACGTCTAGGTGTGGGTTTCATTGTACTCTTGCATCTCTCATAGGACTTTGTGTTCCTGCTGGCCTTTTTGCCTCATTTTGCAAGGTTTCTATTTTTGGGAGGCCTGGGGTGGAGCTTGCAGAGTCCCACACCAGGAAAACAAGGAGGTAGCAGCTCTCAGCCTCTGCACAGAGAAAATCTGAGTTGTTGTTCTTCTCCCTGGGCTACAAGCCCTGCTGAGCAGCGTGGCTCCCGCTGTAAAAGAAGCAGTAACCGGAGGGATTCTCAGAGTTTTTGTAAAAGAACCTGGCTTTGCTTTTGTCTCTTGGGCATGTTTACTGGCATATCTAAATGTAAAACACAGCTCGAGTTCTTCTTGGATTTTGGCTCAGGATTTTGGAAAGCTGACAGAACTGAAAGGAAAAACAAAGTGTTCGTCATGTAAACTGATAACTGTGCTTTCTATTTTTCGCTTATCAGGGGAGCTTTGCTGTATCAGTTCTGCAGCTTTTTGCTTTTAAATTGATAGATTTTTTCATATTAGGTCGTAGTCTCCCTGAAGCAAAGGCAGAGGAATTAACAACATCCTCAGTTAATGCAAGACTTTCCACTCCTTCACTTGCTTTTCCTGAGCCTATCTTACTGCTGTGTGGATAATAGAAATTCATGAGCACAACCATCTCCAAATGGAGCGAGCAATGGAGAGCACTAATCCTTAAGCACATGCTCAATGTCTCCACTGGCTGAATAAAAGCATCTTCCAGTTTCAAGTGTAAGCACAGTCAAGCTGAACAGCTGAAGCAGCAAGTTTGCCAGTGGGTCAGCCTGGCTCTGGGCACAGAATTTGGCACCTCTGCCTCTGTATCCCTTCTGTAAAAACCAACTGAAGGGTTTGTTTTCCTTCTAAACTTGCTCTGCTCTACAACCACTTAAAGAAGGGTTCACTGAGACACTTATCTGTGAAAGCTTAACTGGGGCTTTTTGGGTTGTTCTACCAGTTGTGTAACCAGCAGCAAGAAGTTAAAATTTTCAGTCAAGCTGTGGAAAGACTGATTAAAGTGGGATAACTCTTAACAAGTTCTTTCCATTCTAATACAATCCTGCCAGTTCCAGCAGTCTTTCCTATCCATGGTAGGCACCACGCAGAGTTTTATGGAGAAATTACACATGATAGAATTGGATAAAATGTCAGAAAGCTTCTCATGCAAGTGTACTGAATGAACTGCAGTACAGGATTTAGGTGCAACGCTTTATTGTAAAACCCTGGGTTATAAGCTGGTAATCACAGGTTTTGTTCTTGCCCTGAAGTAGTCCTTGGAAGAGTTCTTCTCCATAAAATCCAGCAGATGATCCTGACACTGAACTGCACAGTGTGATCTGCAGGCTCCCTAGTGCCTCGTACCCACAAGGCTTCTCCTCTCTGCTCCTTGAGAAAGTCGCTTTGTGTCGCTTGTTTTACTGGCTTGTTAGTGAGGAATTATCTTCTGGCAATTTTTAACTAAGCTATCTCTGCAAGAGTTCCCCTATCAGCTAATAACCCACCCTGTTCCAGCTGTCAGACAGGTGCCATAAGTGAACTGCTGTTCCCATCAGGGTTTATTTCCAGGTATTTCCATAAACTGCTGCTGTACTGTTCCAGGCTATCCAAGCTGAATAATCTGTTCAGATGTGTCTTGGTTTCCTGTAAACTGAGCATGCTTTGGAAACTCGTAACAAACTATTGCAATGACAAGGCAAAAGGAAAAGCAGAGTTTGCTTAAATAATTAGGAAATGAAGTGTAAAGTCTCTCCTTGCTCTCTGACACTACTAGCTGCTGGTAACTCAGATTTTGCCTACACTTTAATCTCTTTTGGTAGAACAAGAGAGGAAATTAAATCCAAACAACTTTTTTTTTGCAAATTATTTTTGTTTCAGGTGGCAAATCTGAGTGCCAAGGACAGCACTTTCACACTGAAAGATTGTGTATACAAAGAGGTGCAGAAGGACTGGCCTGGCTACTCTGAAGGAGATCAGCAGTTGCTCAAGAGGATACTCGTTCGGTAATTATTCCATCTTCTCTGTACTATCACCTGGAGCTTGAAAATAACTGGGCCAGGTCAGTTGCTATCAATCAGGGTAACTGAAGGCAGTAGAACTCTGGTAAGTTGAGTTATTTTAACCTAAGGTAAATCTGCTTATTATCCAGGCAACTGTAAAAGTTGACTAAACCTGAATATCCAAGGGGATGAGCTGTCCTAGGTTACCTTTAAATCATTATACTAAAAACTAGGGGGAGAACCTGGAGGGGAAACAAGCTGTTGCTTTTAAAAGTTAGGGTGGTTTAAAATCCTGGGAGATGAACAAATTCAGGCAAATACAGTGTCCACAGGATGCCTCATGTTGCTTCCTGAAAACAGCCCTTAGCAGAGTGAGTTGAGATGACAACTTTGTCTCATTGGTTGCTAAAGATTTTTTTCCTCTACAGATATTTTTCCTTAGGTGAAGCCTCCAAGCTTGGAAGCTTTTGGCTGGC
>NW_008619560.1:6221-16915 GCF_000691845.1 Merops nubicus | reverse complement strand
GAACGTATCTCCCAGGTTTCTAAAGGAGAATTCTGCTCAGAGTGTTTATATTTCCCTCTCTGGGTTCTCACTGTTTCTACTGACTTGGTGCAGATTTTAAAATGCAGACAGATTTTACTTGACTTGTTTGTGAGACTTATTTTATTGCACTTTTGGTTAAGATTAAGTAGAGCGTGCTCTGTTTGAACAGTTCCCATGATTTGAAAGCACAATTGGCTTGGAGATGAGACTTTGTTAAACCAACAGAAACTTGCACTTAAAAGTGCTTTGGCATGCTAAAGAAAAATCAAACTCATTTAAACGGCCTCGATGTTGAATTATAATTAAATGGAAAAATACAACAGCCGTGCAATCTTTATGGCTTTTAGAAAAGTTAATTTCTCCCTGTAGAAAGCAATGTTTACTGCTTTTTCTAGAATTGTGGCATTCAGTTATGCAAAGGTCTATAAATAGACCTTGGAAAGGATGTATTCAACTGTACAAACAAAGACCCGCTTGGCCAGTGCAGGTAATGAGGCTACAAAATGGAAAAAACATGTAGGGCTGAAGACAGTAGAAAAACACTCACAAAAAGGGCACGGGCACCAGACGTAGGACTTCGTGTCGTGGGCTGTGGTAGTCAGGGTGGTTGCCTGGATCCAGCCAATTGTCAAATGTCCTCTTGGTTTTCAGATCTGGTTGCCACTCAGTGGTCCAGTGGCTGCAGTAATGAGAACATCTGCAAATATTAAAACTGTAGCTAGCAGTGCCCATGTTAGACTGATTTTTTTCCTCCTGTTTGTGTTTTCCACCATGTAACAAAATGTGTTTCCTCTGTTGCAAGAGCTGCTGAATTGGAAGTCATCATCTTTCATTCACCTTTTTTTTTTATTTTCCCTTTTAAATCCATAATTAACATGTTAGGAGATGTTACAAGGTTGCTCAGTCTAGTCACACTGCATCCAAAAAGCCACTTTCACTGCGGTGTTTATGGAATATTGCTGTTCCCCTTCCTGTTTTCACAGTCTGAGTACTTTTCTTGAGTTGATGGGTGGCTGTTGAGATTGTTCTAAATGAAATTAAACAAAGCAGCGACGGAAGCCGGGTCGGCGTCGAAGTGTGGCTGCAGCACAGCCCAAAGGTTCAAGCTCAGGTTAAAAGAAAACCTTGTCAAAGTCACAGGCTCTATCTCTGAAATAATCTTCCCAATGTTTGAAAAATATGTGCGTGCTTCAAAGCTGATTATAGCCTCCTGGGGAGGAATTTAGACGTTGGTTATTTAGGCTGTACAGCTGGTGGTGACAAAATGACTGCAGAGCTAGTTTATGAAAACCTTTAACCCTGAATTTTTTTTTTCCCCCCAGCTTGACAGCTGCAGCTTGATGCAACAGTAGTTTGGTTTTTTTTTCTTGGGTGATTGATATATGGGCAATCTGGCTGGTGGCAGAGCTGGTGCATTGGGAAACTTTGCTCTGAGATCTAGAGAGCCTCTTGGGTGGTGGGGAGTGGAGATACCCCGTGTGAATGTGCATTTACACCCTTGTGTGATTAGAATGACTTGCATTGTACCTTTTTCCTGCAAGAGGGTTCTGTTGTTGAGTGAATACTGCAAACACAGACCCAAGGAGCATGATTTTGCATGATGCAACTTAAAAGTATTGTTATGGAGCCCTAAATGTAAATCCTAGTGGACCAATAATACTGGAACAGTTCCTGTTAGGACTGCTTTTCCTGGACCCAGAGGGGCTGGCTTCTGAAAGAGGACTGCAGTTCCTGTAAAGTGCTGGTTTAATGGCACTAATGAGCCAGAGAACTTATTCCTTAACATCTAAACTTGAGTTTCAGCCCTGTTTTCAGTGTTTGCTTTCTGAATTGTCTCATGGAGTCAATTTTAACTGGGTGAGGCCAAGTCAGCAGAAATCACTTTAAATTACATCTTGCTTATTGAGCTGTACTTCAATCAGTAGCAAGGATATATATGTCCTATATACTTCAAAGCTGAATGCCAGGTTTTACTAAGCTGTGTATGGATTATTTTTCTAAGGTTGCAATTCATTTGTTGTAATACTTCTGCCACCAGCTCAAGAGATCAGAGGTAAAACTGTCAGAAATAAGTTCTGTCCTCGGTAGGGAATCCTCTCATGTCTGATAGCTCAGCCTGCCTCCTCCCTCCCTGCCACAGCTCTGGCAGTGTCAGTCCAAGGTGTTACCTCCATTCCCAGGGAATTACAAAAATCATGAGAAGACAAGGAGATAAGCAGTTACTACGTGTGGTTGATTTGATATTTTCCTGTCGTAGCAGCTTCTTCCTAGATTTTTGTCCAAGATCTAAACTCTGAGTGCCTGAATGTGCTACCTTTGTGGCCTCTTCAAGCAGGGAGAATTTGAGTCCACAAAAAAAGAACTCTTTGCTCTGCAGGAAGATTTGAAATACCATCTGTTGGCTTGTCAAGCAAGGATTTGATCAACCCTTAAATTCTCTTTTTCAGGAAACTCTGTCAGCCACAGAACAGTAGCGGTTTTCAAGGAGAAGCACCTTCCCTGAGTCCACCGAAAGACAACGTGAACTCCAGCTCTCCTCCTCAGGTGGGTGCTGCCTCTCCAGGGGTGCTGGGTGGCATTGGTCACTGGACATAGGTGCAGGCTGAGCTGTTCAGCCTGTCTGCACACTGTAGTCACCTGCTGCTGGAGGCTCTGAGCTCAAGAGCTTGTCGGTTGGGTTTTTTTCCCTATTCTATTAAGTTAGAGTCTAATTCTGGGTTTCCTCAGCATCTGTTTCTCCTCTGGATGTGGTTCACTGACAGCCTATGGGGAGGATCTCTGACAGCGTGTCTCAGGTTTAGTTTTAAGGGCTAAATTTTTTACCACAGTGCCTACATCCCTCTTGGAGTTCCTGGGAGAATGAGCTTGTGTTTTACTCATTACTAATAATTGACTGGAACGAAGCAGTAATAAGTAGCTCCCAAACACGGTTGAGTTATTAAAAACCTTGACCTTTTGCAACCCAATTGCCGTGACAGATCAGGGGCAGGTTGGTCTGCTCTTTGATTTGTTGAGATGCCAGGGCACGGGGCTGTGAAAAGCACGGCACGACTCTTTTTCCATGATAATCAGCGGCGAAGGAGCCGCGTCTGCTTGCGTGTAAAGCAGAGCCTGTCCCCTCTCCTCTCAGCCTCTCTGAAGTACAGGCATTTCTTGCTAGCGTTGTGAAATGCCAGCTTCCCTTCTCTGCTGTGGGTCAGCCCAGACAAGTCGAGTATTTATTCTCCTCCTGCCAATGGAATGTGTAATGCCTACTTGTCTGGACAGACGCGCTGAGGATTAGTGGCAAAGAATATTAGCAGGTAAAGAAATTATGTGCTTTCTGGCAGTGAGAGGGAGGCAGTTCTCTGTTGAGAACAAGAACTGTGCAACTTCTTTGCCAGGTAGCTAAATTCCAAACCCCCTCCTGCTCTGCCATGGGCATGTTCCTGGTGAATAAAGAATGATCCCCTTCGAGTCAGCTTGGAAAGACACAGTGCTGTTAAGGGGCTGCTCTTGTGTTTTTCTTAACCTGATTCTGCAAAAAAACATGGGTTGAAATATCATCTTGCTTCTGGCTGTACATATTTTGAGAGATGCAAAGGTCTGTAAGGGATGTTTCTGGTCTCTTGAGGTGACCCAGTCTGAGCTTTGGGTGGTTGACTGGTATAGAAGTAGAAGAGGTGAATGAAACAGGGGCGACTGAACATGGAATATAAAATTTTTCCAGCAGTGTTTCTAACGTGGCTTGTGTCAGACAGCAAACCACAGACAGCTCTTTATTGTAAGCAGTCATTTGTTTGATACTCTATAGCTGTAGTTTCTATTTAGAGAAGGGATGCCTACTAATGGTTGCAGTTGCAGCAAAGGACTGGGATTTGGTAGTGTGGAATGCAAAATTATTTTGGGAAAGCTGAGCAGTGGAGTGAGATGTGGCAGCTCTAAGGAAGCGTGGCAGGGCATATACCAAAGAAGTGAAGCTGGCATTTGTTGGGTTTAGAGAAGGCTGGTAGAAGGTGGCAGTTCTTAGCTCTGTTGCCTGTCTGGAGAGGTGCAGTGGCAGTGAGTGGCCTCTCCTTCCTCTCTTTTGGGAGATGGCCACTGCTCTGCTCGCTGTGGCAGGCGCTCGGGGATCTTGCAGAGCCGGTTCGACGTGCTGTCCTTGCCCCTTGAGCTGGGCAGCAGGATGAGCAGCTCCTCGGCAGAATCACCCTGACAGGTAGAAAGGATCCAGGCCACTGAGAGTGTCCTCGAGACCCCCTCAAGTTACCAAAGAGCAGCAAAAACCGGGGGGGAAAGGAGCGAGTTGGTGGCTCCCTGACAGAGCAGCCGTGCATCCAGCTGCGCTTCGGCGACGGGACAGAATTTCCGTTTGCAAACACATGGCAGCGCTGCCTGAGACAGAAGGAAAACAATCAAATGTCCAACAGAAATAACCAGAACTGTCACTTGTTTTCCTCTGGGCACTAAATAATCTTCCCTCAGAGTTTTGCAGCCCTGTGCTGCCAGGCAGGGCACACACCGCTGCACTGAGGGCTGGCCAAGGTCAGTTTGGCCGGGCTGAGCCTGACAGCCGTAGTTCTGGCTCTGCCTTGAGCTGCTCTTTCTGCTGACTGATGGATGGATTCTTCCATGGTGCAGCTTCCCCAGGCTAGCCCACAGTCTGCAGGCAACTGTTCCCTGAGAGGTGTGGGCACACACAGCTTCTCCAGGTCTTCCTGAAGTCTTCTCCACTGCCAGTCTGGGTAGAGCTGATGGGGACAGTTGGGAACCACTTCTCACTCTCCACCTTTTATTTAAAAAAGGTCATGTTGGCCTGTGTGACGTGGCTTTTAAAGCTGCTGTGAATGTCCCCTCTTGCCTTTACTTCTGAGAACAGTTGGTATTTTCTCATCTCTTCCGGGAAATGCCTCTTTCTTGAGAAGAGGAAGGAGTGCTATTGCAAGGGTACAGCTGCTGACCGCAGAGGTGGTCAGATGGCTGGGAATAAAATGCAGAACTTGGTGAATCCCTCCCTGCTCCAGAGGTCTGAGCATATCATTCCTTCACAGGGACTTAGAGGTGTTCTAAACGTCGTGCCACAACCAGGATGGCTGTTTTTATGGTTGTTTCCATTCTCTAAGTGTCTCAGATGAGGGGAGGGTGAAGGGCAGGGGTTTTTACTTCTCAAGGGCTGGGTTTGAGATAAGGTGGAGCAAGAACAGGCTGGGTTGCACAGCCTCTGTATGATTAGTGCAGGAGATCAGTAATTGCTGATGTCATGATGGGTTTCTATAAGCTCTTCCACCGAGCTGTGGGCTGCAGTGACTGTTAGAATTGTCAGGAAGCAGCTTGGGGTGAATCAGTTTCTGCAGGACCCTGGTGGTCCTGGAGCCTGTGTCCAGGACCAGTCTCTGAGCTGGGATGCTTGCTGGCAGCTCTCACGGGTAGCAGAGCTGTTTTTCTGGGGATACTGCCTTGTTCTCTGGGCTTGCACCACCACCTAGTGGTAACAGTAGCCAAAGCTCTGGCCTCAAATCTTCGAGCTAATTTTTTTTCTTTTCCCTTTTTCCTCCCCAGAAACGATCCCAACCTCTGGAGTTCATCGATCCGCTGGCCAACAAAAAGCCCAGGATCTCCCATTTGGCTCACAGAACTCAACCCACTTTCAACGGGAAGCTGAACTCCTCCAACGGGAAGGAGGCTCCCGCCCCCGCCGCGCCCCCGGCGCTCCCGGAGTCGGTGAGCTCCAGCTCCAGCCTCCCGGTGCTGGAGCTGCCGAGGCCTCACGATCCCCTCTCGGATGTCAGCAACGACCTGACGCACAACGGCAGAGACTGTGAGAACCCGGAGCAGGCTGACAGACTGACTCATCCTTTGTCAACAGACTGTCCCCAAACGAGCAAGCACAATTGCGGCTCGTACGTAAAAACCAAGAAAAAATCCAAAAAGCACAAAGACAAGGAAAAGGAGAGGAAGGAGAAGAAAAGTGAAGAGAAATGTAAAGAGGAGAAGCAGGACTGTGAAGTAATAAAAAATGCTGACTTAGTTAGTGTTCCCCAGGAGCAGGTCACAGGTATGTACAGTCTCAGAGTCTTGTGCTGAGATAATTTTGGTATCAGCTGTGTGATCCCTGCTCTGTCTATTTGAGGAGAGAGGCTTCGTGTCCACTTGCAGAGACCGTGTGGTTAATGAAATAATATCACTGTCCCTACCTACAAATCAACAAACGTGCTTCCTCTCACAAGAGGATATCAGGTTTTTCCTGTTTAACCTTTCATGCTGTGTTGGAGCTGCCTCAGACCGTGTCATGTTTCTCCCTGTTAAATTAAAAGCTGTATTAATACATGGGGATGAAAGACAAACCTGGAGATCTGTTGGAAAAAGCAGCTTTGCTTGATTGCTCTCAGCTCTTCTGCTTGTGCTGGGCACTGTGAGGGCTGTGGTATTGATTTTTAACTCAGTAATGAAAAGTTAGTCACAAAAGCTTTTAATATTGGGTATAAAAAAAAAGATAAGTCTGGTGATAAACGCTGTTAGTGTAGTATACAACCAGCTCTGTCAGGCTGAAGGAGCATCCTTGTTGTGTTCCACTCCTCTGAATTTCCATCCTCGAGGACTAACACAACTGTGAATCTCTTACCCACTGAGATATGATGGAAATGTTTTCCAGCCAGTATATTTCTGAGTCAGTTCTACATACTCTTAGAAGTCAGAGCAGAGGATATATATTGACTAGCCCAGTCCATTCCCTTACTGCTTCCAGGTTTTCTGCTGTTTCGTTAGGAGCTGTTCCACCTCCCCAGAGCAGTTGGCAGTTCCTCTCCTGATCTGCTGTTAAATTTCTTTTTGCATCCATCTGGTTTTCCTTTGCCCTGTTACTCCTTTCTACCTTTGTCTTTGTGCTTGGTGCATGGAAATCATCCAATCTGGACTCAAAGACAGCAACTTGAAATGGAAACTTAATTTGAATTCCAGGAAAGGGAGAGCTTCATAGGGCACTGGGATTAGTAGGATGTCAGCTCTCACCTTCCCCCACGGTCTTTGTAGCACCTACAAAATGGATTTTGAATTGCTGAGCAGGGATTTTTTTAATGATGGTCCATGGTTCTGATCATGGCACTGCAGAACCACTCTTTAGACATTATTGCTTTGATCTTCCTTAGGTATTTTTTTTCCATGAATGTTGAGTTTTCTTCCCCACGTACCTCCCCTTGGACACCAGTGGATAGCTGCCCACAGGTTCTCTCTCTGGATTTATATAAACACCTAAATACCCTGAATTCTTTCTTCGTGAGGTTGCTGACCCTTTACCACCTTTTCTGCTCTGCTTTAGAAACAGCTTAATGACTGGCTTTTTGTTAATTAGTAGGAGTTGGGTTTTGTTCCTGCTGCACCTCTGATGTATGCGAGGTAACAAATCCGAGCTGGGCTTGGGAGTCATCAACAGGATGTGGTCAGTGGCTGCCTGGATCTCACACAGCCAGCTCCCAGCTGATGGGGATCTTTTCCTCCTGTGCCTGCCTTCATGTGGACAGCGTGGGCCTAATCCTGCTCCTTTGGTCTGCAGCAAATGGCTGGCAGCCTTCCCCAAGCAGCCCTTGGGCCACGGGCTGAAGGGAAGCCAGGTTTCTCCTGGGAGGTTTGGGCTGGAAGGACCTCTAGGGTCCTTCCAGCAGTCAGTAGGTGGCACTCCTAGGCAAAATAAATCTTTTCTCCCTTTTTTCCTCCATAATGATCTTCCTTACCCACATTCTGCATCTTTCACAGTGGTGGTCAGGTAAGAATGGAAGCAGAACTGTCAGCAAACATCTGCAGTAGGAATTTGAGACTGGGGTGTTTACAGTGACACTGGGGTTTCTCCCACTCTCCCATTCTGCTTGTGAAAGCCTTTCCATGCAAATTCAGAGAAAAAAAAATTGCTTTTCAAGAGGATAGGTAGGTTACTGCTTTTATATGCCTCTTACTTGGGCATTTCATGCTCCTTACAATTGATCTGGGGCAGTAGTTGTACTGGAGTAGTGTAGGGATGGGTGAGGCTTGGGGCTCACAGGCACCTCTGTTTATCTGGAGAAATGCTCTGGGTAATGGACTTGGAGAGAAGAAACACACTTCTGCAAAGCAGTTCACACTTGTGCAAAGCTGCTGAGTTAAATCCTTTGCATCTTCTCCACTTGCCTCTTGTTTTGCTGCCTTCTCATGAGTGCAGTTGACTTCCTGATCAGTGTAATACACAGTTTATGAGAAATATCTCTTTTCAGACCAACATCCAACTGCTTGCTTCATCCAAACTACTAATGCCATGTTTGGTTTGGGTTGAGGATGGGGTCTGCTTCAGGCTCATGTTCAGAATCTCATTCCTCTTGAGGTCTTCAGTCCCTTCCCTTAAACTCTGACACATTCTTAGCTGAGCCTTGCTTGATTCCTGTTTCTTTGACTTTGTAGAGCAGAGAGCACTTTGGTTTGCCTGCAGGGCAGTGGGGCTGGATGAGGGAAAAGCCACATACCTCCTAAACCTGCCTGTTGTACCCTCTAGAAGTCTGGAGTATTAATAGTAAGAATCTGAACCTGGAGTATTAATAGGAGGAATCTATACAGTCTAGAGTCAGGAGAAAAGAATGTGCACCTTGCTCAGCTCTGTTCTGCTCATCTGGCCTCATAAATTTGTTTTGCACTTGAGCAGTGGTGATATCAGTGTTATCCCATGCTGCAGGCAGTGTTTATAAACCAATTAAATTAACTGGGTGCACTGGCTAATGTTGATATTGTTTTGCTGACAGACAACTGTTAGAGAAGCCTTGAAGTTCCAGCCACCTGATTGTGCATCTTTTATCTTTGTCAGTTCAAAGCAGAACAGAAACCTTGAGAATTCAATAAACTGTATACTGCAGATGAGTTTATGAATTTGAAGTTGAATTGTATAGAGCTTTAAAGTTTTGAGAATGTCTGTGAACAAGGTTTCTTTTTTCCAGGTTTAAATGGAACATGCAATAATTCTAGTGTACCAACATCAACTTCAGAAATGCCAGATTATTTATTGTAAGTATATTAGTTGCCTCATCACTTACAAATCATGTTTCAAGCTAAAAATCAGTGTGGTGGGGATTTGTGTTGGACTTGACTTGATAGAACTTTGTAAAGGGGGTTTACAAAAAAACAAGGAGTAATTTCAACTTTGCAGGTAGTTCCTGAGACTAAACTTGATACCAAATCTGTTCTGAACTCCTTATGGAGTTCAAGGTTATCTCCCTATAAACTGTTGTTAAAATATTTTGAAAAACATTGTGTACCTTGAAGGAGTTTGGAAGGATTAAACATCTCCCTGTTACAGCAGGAAACTTTGAGAGAGAACTATCTCCTTTAGTGTTACAGAAGGCGGGGCAAGAAAGGATTTTGGGAGGTTAGCTGATCCTTCCCCTCTTCAGAGCCAAGTTCATCTACATAAAACAGTGAAATATTCTTCATGGGGAGGTTATAACCTGTGGGTTAGGATGTGAGTTGTTCCACCTCTTGACTTTTTAATCAGATCCCCTTGAGGTTAATTAAACAATGTACTTGTCTGCTGAAACACAAAAATCCCTCTACGTGAAGCCAAAAATCTGCATAACCCCAAACTTGTTACAAACACAGCTCTGTGACAGTGAAGTGTAGCTGTGGGTGCTGTTCCCTGTGCACATCTCAGCCTGGGGTTTTAGTGCCATTGGGTCTGCTTTGGCTGTGCCCTGAGCACCCGGGTGGAAGAGGAGGAGGAGGAGGAGGTGGTGGTGGCAGCATCAGCATCTACTCCTGGCTCTGCAGGAGCAGTCGCTGGAGTTGACTGGAGGATAGAGAGAGTTCTTGTGTGGTCAGAGCTGTGGTTTGCTGGGCTGTATGAACTGTACAAGCCACTGCTTTGAGTTGCCATTTCTGGTGCTGTTCAGAAGAATGTGAGAGGCTGGAGGTTTTTTTTCTTGCAGCAGAGGTGCTGACCCCTCCTATAGAAAGATGTTGCAGCACCTCGAGCCCTCTCCAGAGAAATCCTGTAAGGTTCATGAACTCACTGTGAGGTCTGTTGTCTCACCTTTTGATATGATCAGACTGCTTTGATGGTCAGCTCCTTAAATTGTAAGAGCTGTCACTGCTGTTCTGATCACAGAGACATATCTTGCATACCAGTGAGGATAACTCCCTTATCTCCCAGTGGCCTGTCCTGTGTAGATGCTTGTTTGTACTGACCCCCAGCAAAGACTCTGTTCTTGAAGGCTGTAGAGTTAACAGGAGTCAGTTCTCAAAGGCTGGAGCATGTTTAGGTTAACAGCATGAACATTTTTCCCTTAATTCAGTACCTAATTTGCCTTATACACGTTCATGCCCCGAGCTGGCACTGCTGCACACAGAGTAAGGTGGCAAATTACTCATCACCTACAAAAAAAAGATGAGTTTTACTGTCGGGGAGGACTGGCTGCTGGGCTTTCTGCAAAATGTCAGGTTTAATGGCTTTTTGTTGAGCTGAATAACTTTCAAAGGGCCTCAAAGGCGCATCTGTTAAACATGAGCTCTTGTGTTCTGTTCACGTTGGGGATCTTCAGAAGGTAGTGGAAATATACTCAGCCTATTCAACGCGGTTTCTTGTTGTGCTCTTGCCACATAATCGTCCTGCGAGCATTTTGCAACGATAGCTGAATGCTTTTTGTGTTTCTTTAAAGGCTGTTAACACTGGAAGCATCGTATTCCTG
>NW_008619560.1:1844-6203 GCF_000691845.1 Merops nubicus | reverse complement strand
CCCTGCTGTGCCAAGGTCTGGCACAGATGCAGAACTCCATGTTCTGCGGGACAGCAGGAGTTAGAAAGCTGTAACAGTGGTATCTGAGCGTCCTCCTACACCCCCAGCTGCTCCCAGGCTTTGCTGTACCTGCATATCCCACCCTATCTGGCAGAAGTAGGACAGTTGGGGAGCAAACACACTCTTGTTTTGTGCAGAGGTCGGGGCAATAATCCTGACTGGGCCACTAGAACTGTGTAAGAGGCTGTTTTCAAACACAATCACCTGGTAGCCACCTCACCCTGCTTTTGGCATGGCGGGATGCACGCTGGCTGGAGAGGAGCCTCACTAAACTGATCAAATCATTCTCTCTGCAGAAAATACGCAGCCATTTCCTCCTCGGAGCAGCGTCAGAGTTACAAAAATGACTTCAATGCAGAATACAACGAGTACAGGGACTTGCACGCCCGGATAGAGAGGATAACCCGACGGTTTACGCAGCTAGACGCCAAGCTGAAGCAGCTTTTGCAGGGCTCTGAAGAATACAAGGTAGAAACAAACAGATCTTTGGAAAAAGCAGCTCTACGAGTGGTAACAACTCCAGTCGCCCCAGATGCGGGGCAGTTTGGGGTGGGATGGTGTCCAAAACACCCTGCCCAGAGCCCAGGACTGGTGGATGCAGAACGTGCACGCAGCTGACAGCTTTGTAGCCTGTTCTTTAAACAGCTCTGTGTTGTTTCGTTTTCAAGCTGGAGCACACATCATGGTACTTGTTGACAAGGAAAGGCCTCAGTGAGACAATTGGCGTCTTTAGCCAAAAGCTGCTGGAAGCTATTAGTGTATCCCAGCCAGAAAACTCATATTCACACATATGGTAGCGTATCGGGGCTGGAAGGGGAGCTAGTACAGGGTCATCTGCTCCTCTGGAATCTTTGATCTGAATAGTGTAGCATTATTTGGCTTGTCAGGCTGATTTTAAAGGAGCTGTAACTGTTCATTATCTTGAGAAAATCAGTCTCATTGAGTGTAATAAACAGATTCTTACAGAGCACCTATTGTACCGAGCTCTGCTTCCTCCCTCGAACATCCTTCCCCTCTCTTTGAGAAATTGGGTTATTCCTCACTGAATTATTTTTGTATCTCATGGAAAAATCAGTCTGAGTTGTGGAGGAAATGTCAGTTATCCTGCCAACCCAAGTGCCTGGGACAGGTACTTCTCCTGGCTGGGGAAATGGGGCCTGATCCCTCCAGTGCTTCTGGAGTCAGCACCAGTTTAGGAATGGAGTTGGTGGGGCTGGTTGTAGCCATGGGACTAGTCGTGGGGGGAGTAGGTTTGGGCTGGTGTGTGGAGGTGTGCCTTGAGCCATCAGTAAGTGCTTGCCTGCTGCAGTAGTTTGCAGGACTGGTGGCTGTTTTGAAAATAATAACCTATCTTTTCCTTTTTTAGACCATCCATGATCAAATTTTACAGGAATATCGGAAAATTAAAAAGGTAAGTGCAAATAGCCACAAAAAAAGGCTTTTGGGTGGTGCCCCTGGTGTGACAGAAGGGAACTGGGATTTGCCCAGTGGAAAACTCAGGCTCTGAAGCATTTGAGCAGGATGTTGTGCAGCTCGAGCTTGTCTAAAACGTGATCCCTTCCTGGATCAGAAGGGGTTTGGGAGAAGCTGAGGCTGCTCCTCGGGCCCTGGGGAGGATTCAGCTGTGTGAGTGGCATGGAAGGAGACACGTTCAGTGGGTGCCTTTACCCCATGGAGGAGAGAGCAGGCAGTGTCAGACATGCAGGCTGAGCCACAATGGGGTCCCTGGGTGCACAGGGGGTGATTTGGGCACAGTGTGAACCCTGTGGGTACAATCCCCTGCAGGGCTTTTTGGCCTGTGGGGCACACAGGGGGGTCCCTCACGTGTAGAGCAGCAGTTGCTGGCTGGAGGGATTTATCATTTAGCTGGAGGAGGTAAAGTGCTGAGGCAGGCTGGAGCGTGCACACCCCAGGGGTGGCTTTGCTCTTTAAATCTTCAACTATACCCCTGAGCCCTCTTGTCCCTGAGGGATTTAGGAGCTTTTTGAAGAGATTCCCTGCATGTTGCAAGTTCTCCTTTGTTTTTAAGCTCCCAGACTTGCACAATTCAGTGCTAACGTGGGGGCAAAGGGCGGGTGGTACTTGCTGCAAGCTCCTGGTCGGGCTGAGCCTCTCTCAAGGTGCACTCACTCCCCTGTGCTGGGCACTGGTGAAAAGGGATTTTCTTTGCCTTGTTTCACCAGAGTAGATCCATTTTAAGTGGGAATCTATTCCTCCAGCTAGAAAAGCTCCATTCCTCACTCATATTTACACTCTGAGGTCTGGTTGCCTCATCTGGGTTCAGCGTAGATGTCACCAAACAATTTCTTTCCATCACTGCATTTTCTTTTTTTTCTTTACAGACTAACCCCAACTACAGCCAAGAGAAGAACCGCTGCGAATACCTCCACAACAAACTGGCTCACATTAAAAAACTGATAGCAGAGTATGACCAACAGCAGTTTTAGCTGCCACTGATCTGGACTGGGTAGGGGCAAAAAAAGAAAAAGGCAACCAAAACCAACAAAAAGTCACCTGGATGTTACGTTCCCTTTTATACACCTAGATCCCTTTCAGAGACGAGCATTAATTCCTCGTGGTTGAAGAACTTGGGAATGTTCAATCTGTTGGGTGGTGAGCCCAGCACCCGGCACGGTCCTCTCAAGTTTTAGCCTCTCTGAATGTTGGAATGTGACAAATGAAAAGCTAAAAAAAAAAAAAAAGGAAAAAAAAAGAGAAAAAAAGGAAAAAAAAAAAAATTCTGCTTATTTGAAGCCAGCGTTTGACACTTAAGGGAAAACTTGCCTAAAGTGAACGAAGCTCCCAAAGGTTAAGAATCAGTAGTTTTCATGGATTAAAGTTTGGCATGAAGTGTAATTACCCCTGGCCCAGGTCCACTGGGTTACAAATTGTCCTTCAAATGGTGAGGAACTGGAATGCTGCTAGGTTACCTCCTTCTCTGGCACCTGCGACTGTTCATATGCAAGCTGCTCTCCACGGCACCCGTTAAATACACCAGTACCCAGAGCTCTCCTTGTTTGTTCCTGCTTTGTCATCTCCGGTGTGTGCTCTCTCCAGGTGGTTGTGTCAGTAGGAGGGGATCAGCCAGGGGATCTGCACTGCCTCGGGCAGTGGGGGATCCTCCTTGGGGAAAAAAACAAACAGAAACACCCCCATTTCTTTTTCTTTATACCCGCTGGTGTGGGTTGAAGCTTTTTGCAGTGGCCTCCCCAGCACGTGCTGCCCAGTCTGCTGGTTAACACCTTCACAGACCAGATGGAGACCTGCCTGTCTTGGACTTTTATAATTTTATACCAAGGCAGCCAATTTTGTTAATTGCTAATGAGACTATGGTCTATTTTTGTATAAAGAAAAAAAAAAAGGCATCTTTTTCTAGAACTGTGCCTCCCTTTTTTTTCCTTTCAGGCCAAGTGTTTCAGACCCTTTCCTGTCTTCTAACTGCAGTATTACTAAAACCCATCAGCTAGTTACCCAGAGTTACTTTATTACCTGTACTGACCCAGGAAATAGGAGGGGAGAGGGTGGGGGATGCAATGCTTTTTTTTCCTTTTTTTTTTTTTTTAAATTTTTGGTGTATTTCCAAAGAAGCAGCAGCAGAAAATCATTCTCAGAGCAGGCACCCAGGCGTGAGAGAAGCAAGGTAGCATTTTCCCAGGCGGGTCACTTCCACTGCTGGGCTTTATCTCACCAGCCTCTCCGTGCAGTCTTTCTTCTGCATTTTGTTTGGATTTTTTTTTTCTGTTGTTGTTTTGTTTTTTTGGACTCGAAGGGAACATTTTTTTTTTTTTTTAGAGTATGGCCAGGGTGTGAGAAACACGCCAAAAAGCACAAAGGTGTCCTTTAACTCTGCTATTTCTTTCTCTCCCTTCTCCCCTTTTTAATCCTGCCAGCCTGTGTGGTTTGACTTCTTCCCGCTTCCGTTTATCTCAAAGTAAAGGATTGCTTTCCTGTGGCGTCTCCTTCCCTTGGAGGTTGCACTGAAGAGTCTTTCACCCTTTGAAGGAGCAGAATGGCAGAGTTAAGGAGGGAAACAGTTCTTACACCAGGAGCGTTCTATTTTTTTCCACCCAAAAAAAAAGTGGGTCCATCTGCTGTATTCTTAAAAAAAAAAAAAAGAAGAAAAACCCCCTAATAATTCCCTTCTGGCGAGATGGGTTCCGCTGCGTCCCGCCAGGGCCACCGCTTTGCTTTGGCACTTGTCATGTCCTCAGTGTCTCTCCTGTGGCATCCTGGGCTCGCCGGGACATCGCCGACCCCCCGGCCATGGGCCACGGACTGACTGCCCCCGGGACAGACAGC
>NW_008619560.1:0-1795 GCF_000691845.1 Merops nubicus | reverse complement strand
AGAGGTGGTGCCCCAGCAGCACGGCGAGCCCCCCGCCAGGGCAGTCCCCACCAGCACCTCGGGGCTCGACGCGTCCGTCCAGACTCTTCCTCTGCAGATAAAGCCAACTGAAGGTCAGGGAACCATGTCTCTTGTGTAACACCACATGCCTCCGGAGCTTCTGCTGGGCAGGGAAAGCTGGAAAAACACGAGAATGAAGGCAAGGGGCTTTGTCCAGAGGACACATCCTCCTGCTCGCTGGGCTCTTGCACCGCTCGGCGCGGGAGCTGCTTCAGCGGCGGCGACGTCGGAGCTCGAGCCTCACCCAGGCTCCAACTCCAAGGAACCTCCCGTGGCTGAGACTCCCCACACCAGGGCGGATTGCACCGGAGCCACAGGGATCTGGGACAGGGGGGACTTGGGCTGCGTGGAGGAACCGCTGGGAGACGTCGCTGCAGAACCCGGCTGGTGCCAAAGGCTGAAGCTCCCGGCTCGGTGGGACCTCGCCCCGACCACGGCGTGCCAGGAGCTTGGGAACGTGGCTGGTACAACAGGCAGCAGCTACAGATCCAGGATGAGTAAATTCTTCCATGGAAACACTTCTCCTTCTGATCCTTAATATTTTGAACGGGGTTTTTTTTTTTTGTTGCTTTTGGGGGGTGGGGATAGAGACGGATCTCGATCTTTATACATCTGCTATAAGATATTTTTGCAAACAGAGTTGTATACAAAGATGTATTGTGTACATTTACATGTATATTCTGGAACTTCTAAAATTTGAATATAAAAACTGAAAATATTTAATGAATATCCAAACTGTGAGACCCAACTAGCATTCAACAACTTTCTGCTTCACTTTTCTTTTGGACTGTGTTAAAGAATTGTAGTCAAATCTGCCTTTTTTTGTTTTGTTTTGTTTTTTTTTTCCTTTTTAGAGATTATGAAGCTAGTCAAATTTTGTGCTTTTTGGGTTAATAGAAACCAGTTCTAGGTGATTAAGTATGATCTTAACTTATTGATACTGTGTTTTACTTTGTAATATTGTACTGTGGATAAAACTATATTGAGCCATGGAGTTGGAGTTTACAAAAGAGCTTTTCACTTTGCCAAAATGTTACAATTTAAAGGCAGCATAGTCTTCAGCTTTCCTAATCTTTTCTTAAGAGCTAGTGTCTTTTTTGTACACTAAAAAGCTGAATGCTGATTTTGCAACATATAATAAATTCACTGTATTGGAAAACAAGCAAAACAATAAGGTTGTATATTTCTTTTCAGTGCTTCTTACTGCAAGAAAACTCCAAAGGGAAAGGTGATAAATGGTTGGCGTGGAGTTGGAAAGTGGGAAGCTTAAAGGAACCGAGTCAGTCGAGTGAGTTAAAGTATCAGAGCAGTAGGTAAGAGACACGAGAAGGGAAAGGTGCTTGGTGTGGCCCAACCATTTTCTAGCCACATGTTGTGGCCAGAGTGAGTTCTGGCCCCAAAACGCTGCCAGGGAGCAGCCGTGCTCCTGGTGAGGTATTCGTGGTGCTCTGGTGGGGTCAGTATCACTGTGGAGAGGAAGGAGCTGGGGCTCTTCCCACTCCAACAGCATTTGCACACGGTTTTTGAGGGAGAAAAGCTGCATTCAGAGATGCCTCGTGTCAGTGTGGAGGGTTAGAGGGGAGTCCTACAAGCACGGTGCAGGGACACGGGCAGAGAGCTGACAGAGGCAACATGAGGACGTGGAGGTGCTTGGTGCTTCCCTGGGGATGGGCGATGCTGGAGCTTCCTGGGTTAGGGTGGCTCTTTGGAGCCAGGGGAGGTTGAGGTTGGCCCT
>NW_008619559.1:0-32641 GCF_000691845.1 Merops nubicus | reverse complement strand
TGCTTTGTATGTGAGCAGGGATAAAGGAGAAGGGAGCAAAGAAGAGGTGGAAGCACAGACTCCCCTCTGCTGTCAATTCTTTTATTATTTAAATGTTGTCTGCTTCTACAGGAGGTCATTACCACATCACTTTCCTGTCCTGGTGGAGAAGCGACTTAAAATAAATTCTGAATCTGTCTGTGCAACCTTTTCCCTGCTCTCCTCTGGGACAAAGTGAGGCAACTATGTTGCTGGCATTTTGTGACAAATCTACAGTAACACTGAAACAGGTTTCCTGGCAAGGGTCTGGAGTCTCTCTCCTTGGAGATACTCAAACCCTATCTTAACATGGGCAACTTGCTCTAGCTGATCTGCTCTAAGCAGAGAAGTAGAAATAAGTGATCTTCATAGGTCCCTTGTTACCTCAGTGATGCTGTAATTCTGTAGCTCTGGCTGGACTTGAAATAAAGAAATGTATATCACTTTCCCTTGCTTTATAATATTCAGTGAACATATGTTACCTTTACCCTATTCTTCTGGAACTAATTTCATAGTCTGAGTGGACTCATGAGCCTTACTGTTATTTGGGGTTTAGATATGTTTATTAAATGACTTGGAGAAAAGATTAGTTTTGGCTACACACACACACAAACACACGTGCATGCAGCATCAGCCTCATTTAAAAAGCAAAATTTCAACCTGAAAGGGCAGAATGATACTGGAGAATGAGAACGTAGTACTAGAAACTAGCAGACAAACTGAAAATAAGGTGTCAACACTTGTAGACTAGCAATTAATGATCACTGTACACTTCAATATATATATATTTTTTTTTTTTTGGTCTGAGAAAGCAGTATCTACAGAGGATACCTGTTTCGTAAGATAAGGGTTCTGTAAGCCAGGAGAACAGTAATGAGGGGAAAGAATGGCTTTGTAAAACCTCTCTAAAAGAATAATACGAGCCTTTTCCATTTCCCTATAACAACTTTTACTTACAAAATGAAATGGACACATCAGAGAGAATATCAAACGAGGAAAGCAACAAGGATTTTATTAAGGGTATTTGGTAGTATAAATAAACCACATTTATAGTTCATTCATGTAAAAATGATCTAACTAGTAATGGCTGATAAGTGGCATACTCAAAAATAGAGCAATACTTCCAGGAGGTCACTGCCAGTGAAGTAATCTTGACAAATCTTAGAATCATAGGATCATAGAATCCTTTAGGTTGGAAGAGACCTTTAAGATCATCAAGTCCAACCATTGAGCCAATAGGGCTCTAAAGTCCTCTGCTAAAACAGATCAGAATCTGTCAGGGTTGGAAGGGACCACAAGGATCCCCCAGTTCCAACCCCTCTGCCATGAGCAGGGACACCTCCCACTAGATCAGGCTGCCCAGAGCCTCCTCCAGCCTGGCCTTAAAGACCCCCAGGGATGGGGCCTCAACCACCTCCCTGGGCAACCCATGCCAGGGTCTCACCACTCTCATGGGGAAGAACTTCTTCCTCACATCCAGCCTGAATCTGCCCACTTCCAGCTTTGCCCCATTCCCTCTAGTTCTGTTGTTACTTGAGATCCTAAAAAGTCCCTCCCCAGCTTTCTTGTAGGCTCCCCTAAGATACTGGAAGGCCACAATAAGGTCCCCTCGGAGCCTTCTCTTCTCCAGACTGAACAGCCCCAACTCTCTCAGTCTGTCCTCGTAGGAGAGCTGCTCCAGCCCTCGGATCATTCTGGTGGCCCTTCTCTGGACACACTCCAGCAGGTCCACGTCCCTCTTGTAATGGGGGCTCCAGAACTGGATGCAGTACTCCAGGTGGGGTCTCACCAGAGCAGAGTAGAGGGGGAGAATCACCTTGGAAAATAATAATTTTGCTATGTTAAAGAGTATGATAGTGAAATCAGGTAGACTTAATACTGTAAGGCAGGAAATACAGTGAGGAGAGAATAATTTTATAATTAACAGACATTACCAACATCACCAGACAGCACTGTTTAGTTTTTCTAGTCTAGGGAGATGTTGTATTCAGCAGTAGTTAACCAAGTTCAGACCTGTAGTCAAAGCAGTACTGTCTTCAAAAGTTAGACATGATAGATCTTGTTACCAGGTGTAATCTTAATCAAAACCAGGGAGAGTCCAAGCAAACTAAGATATCCAAGAGGAAAGTGATGGGATTCAGTTCATCCCTCACAGGCAGATGTGTTTCCTCAGTTTCAGTAGCTGAAGTCTACAGTAAATTTCTGGTTCTCCGTATGGCTGGTGAGAGAGGCTGATACTTCTGAAGGTTACCAGAGAGCTAGCCTGTCCATTAGCATCTAGGCACCATAGCAAATCATCTGCTTCAACAGGTTTTTCTGCAAGCATCTGTGAGTTAGAGAGATTTGCTCAAAGGCTGGTTAAAGCATTTCTAAAAGTACAAAATATTAAATATGTGGAAGATAGTTTATCTTTCAAGCTTCTCTAATTTACTCTATCACAAGAAACATTTGGTGTTATTCCTGAGGATTAAGGTATCCAATCATTTTGGCCACATAGCAGGTTATGTTTCATGCTGAACAGATTGGACTCAAAGTGTTGCTCCCAATAGTCTTAGTCAAATCTCTCCCTTGTAAGCTTGAAATAAAATGGATTTGATGCACAAATTCCTGAGGCACTCTAATTTAAATAAACTGTTTCTCTCAGTTCTTCTGCAAACTCTACCATTAAAACTGAACATTTAGTAATTAAAGGTAAAATAATTTGCAGTAAAGATTTTAGTTGCAACTCTGTGGATTCTATGCATAGCAGACTTTCAACGTGATGATGCATTAGTGAGGCTTCCATATTAACATTTTTCAATTTGTGCCAATTTCTTTAGGTTATTAACTTTTATAATTATATTAGCATTTAATAAAAAAATAGTTTGGAATATAGGAAATACATAATAGTCTTCATTATTAGCTACACTTGGGAGCTTAAACTCTTTTAACCCAAGTCATAGGAGTCGACACCACCAGATGGATTTGAAACTGTTGCTTCTCTCTATTACAGCTCTATTAACAAATTATCAGCTTTACTGGTACTTTACTTGAATATAGTTTTATTTGATGATAGTTGAGCTATTTATGTGAAAGTAAGATTATTAGATGATATTCATACACATTTCAGAGTATGAAAATTTGGATATTTTAAATTATTGCATTAAAATTTCTATGCCAATCATGGTATTTCCTTATACTCACCAGCTACAATGGGTGAGGTTTATCCACCAGTGTGGTTAACTTTGATGCTGACTTGCCTAAATTTTAGGAGTTAAGCTAGAGTGTAAAAGGGTGTTGTACAACTGTTGTATGTTAAATCAAGGGGAAGAGCTTTATGTCTCTGAACAGTTCCAGAAGGGAATTAGAAATATTTAATACAGCAGTGCTAACTCTGCTATAAGATAAGGATGGTAGAAACACTGGAGCTTGGTCCTTCCCCAAAACTTTTCATAGTAGTCC
The DNA here is from genome assembly GCF_000691845.1 of Merops nubicus. Lineage (NCBI taxonomy): Eukaryota > Metazoa > Chordata > Aves > Coraciiformes > Meropidae > Merops > Merops nubicus. The sequence continues at coordinate 29,182 of NW_008619559.1, read as the reverse complement.
AGCATTCATGTGTTCACTAAAGAAATGAAGTAATTAGCCTCTAACCCTTTAATCCAAAGAAGCCTGAAGCCATGTCCCAGAAGCAAGCCTTAAATGAGTCTAGGACATGACTGGGAGAATATTCTTTAGTCCTGTTGCATTTGAGTCACTGTGCAGCTAAGAATGCAAGACTTCCTAGAAGTCCTATGCAAAAGGACTCTAAATAGCCTATCTTAGTAGCACTAAGTGGCTATTAGTTTATACAAAGTCATAATTTTTGTTGTATTTTTATTCTAGTGAAAGCAGAATTGAAGAAGCTATAAATATATGATTCCATATATCTACTCAGCTAGCACTAAACCAACAAATCTTAGTGCACTACAGGATAAATTTTATCTCTTTGTTGCAGTTTATTGTGCACAAAGAAAGACCTATCATCAATATCTACATTATTTTTCATTTTCATTCAGATGAAAATTTTCTGGTCTATAGAAGCTGAATTACAAGTTACCCTTTGGGATTAGAGCAATATATCTTTGTTATCTCCAAAGGTTTAGAGAAGCTAGCATGATTTTTAAACTTCTTTTTTTCTAGTAGACATTTTTTATTATTCTCCATTAAGTAAATCAAACAAACCAAATCAAAACCAACAACCTTTGGTTAGAGAAAGAAGCTATCAACATGTTGTCATAGTATTAACATAAAGGAAAAAATTTAGGTTTAGGCAGAAAAAAAAACAAACGAAAGAGTTTTCATCTAATAATGGTTGATTATTCCACCAATCACTTTTATTTTCTTTCAATGGACAATAAAATGCTAGATGTTATGCTATCATGAAATGAATGTCTGTCAAGTTTCTTGCAATGTGTGAAATGTAGCTTGATTAGGTAGCACCCTGATAAAAAGAATTTTCACTAAAATGGGAGTAACTGCTTAAGTCCATTCTTGCAAAAGCCACAAATTTTGGAGTTTTTCAAGCAGTAGTTCTACTAGTTTCTGTTCCTACAGTACCTTTTTTCATTTGCGATCCTAGGTCTGTACCATCAGCATATCTCCTTGTAACTTTTTTTCCACATTTTAACTTAAAACAAACAAGGATTCAAAGTTGCTAAAGACATTTGTAATTAAAATTTACCAGTATAACTATCAATAAAGAAGTAGAAACACTGATCTATCCAAGTGTTTAATTAGTTGTTTAATTAAGGAAAAATTGTTCTTAAAAGATGAGTGCAGTAAATTTTTAATCTATAATTTGTGATCTTGTCCTAAAAGCACGATATCATCATCATACAAATATCTCAGCAGATAGAAATTAATACTAGTTCTTAATGTCCAGATAATAATGCCTGGATACATTAAAAATCATTGAGCCAATCTGAATGCTCTGAGATTATGAGTATCTAACTTATTTGTTAAATTAGATCACCCTTTTTATTTCACATTCTGTAATAATGGAACAATGTAATTCAGTTAACTGAAATATTTTTTTTAAAGTAGGTGATAGATATTACCTGTTAATTTAATTGAAAAAGGAAAAATTCATCAGCTAACCAGGAAAATGCAGAAATATTATGTTTATCAACACTAGGTTTATGAAGTTCCAACTGTATGATAGTCAATAGAAAATGTACTGTTTTCTTTAGTGGGCCAAGAATGCTGATGTTCAACAGCTATACTGGAAATCAACTCTAAAAAAGTAGTCACCCTGACAGTTTTAAAGAACTGCTAAAAAAGTAAGTTAAAGCAAAATCCAGGTCAGTTGGCAAGCAAATGGATAGAAATAAACATTTGTAACTAGAACTACTTATTTTATTATGGGTGTCATGTAGTCACTTAAGTGTGGCTTCAAGTTTAGGCGTTGTGCTTGCACTGTACAGGAGCTTCAAAAGCATCTTAGTAACAGCGTGGTTACCTGACTTGCCTGGGGAATTCAGAACATCCTGAGTTTACAGATGTGCTCTTGGTCACCTGTGTTTATCTGCAGGAGCAGGAGAACAGCACAGTAAGACAAAGGTCATAACATTCACTAAATGAATATTCTGCTGGGAGCTGTATGGTTTTCAGTGGACAGGAAAGGAAGTTTGTGTTTGCTCATGACAAGTAGAGGTGGCATTTGTACACACTCATTGGAAAGGGAGTAGCTATATATCACCCACACACTGTACCCTTCTCTGTCCTCAGAATTTCTTTTATTTCTGGGTTTGTCATACATATGCTCATCAAACTCCTTTAAATAACAAGAAATGCAGTATTCTGTATGTTGTATCTTATGGACACCTCAACAGTAGATTGTTTTCCTTTGACTGTAAGGCTAAACAAAAAGATATAATCATGGAAGACATATTATTCCTCCCTCTGAGCTCCACTTGGATCAACATTTGATTTTCCTGTTTGGCCCTGCAGCCACCCCAGGACTACCCTGGCATTACTCCAGTATAGCTAGATCCTGAATTGAGGAACAAAAATTTAACGACACTTTTCTCACACATAATCATGTTCTATAAATATATCCCCAGGTAGCATTAAGTCATAACTCATAATATGGCCAGTTATGGTAGCAGAGTCCCACTTTTTGGGGGTAGTTATTATGCATTTTAAGGGGAAGTAAAAATGATGTATGGAACCTCAAGTCATCATTTGTGTGCAGAATATGCAGCTACAGGGCAGCAAGACTCCTCAGCACATGCCAGACTGTGCAAAGTTGAAAGGCTTATTTAGTGCCGTGGTTCTTCCAAGTCCCTACCCAGAGATCTGAAGAGAAAGCCTGGGGATATTAGAGTCCACTGCTTATCATGCTGGAGAAAAGCAACTAAAGGTGCTTGGAAATAACCCTTATATTGACATACAGTCACTGTGGGAAGGTTTCTGCTAAACCAGCTGGTGTTTAAAGGCTCCAGCTCCTGATAGTTACAAATTGTTGTATTGATCCTCCCTTATGCATGAGTTAACTGCAGCTCAAAACACTGATAAATTTTTCTGCGTTTTGCACTTTCACTGTTTCTTACCAGCAAGGGATAATGTTTATGCAAAAAGTGCTTAGGCAGGATTACCTGCTTACCTGAGCATAAAATGCACTTCCTTTTGTTCTTACTGTCGTGAGTTGTCCTGAGCCTTGTATGGTGAATCAGAAAATTCTGAGGAATGTGAAATAGAACGTAATGTTCGAGCAGATGTTCCCAAACCTACGAAGTTTGTTCAGTTTTAGTTCCAGTTATGGCTGAATGTTGAGGTGGTTCCTTATTTCAGCTGATTTACCTTAGACCTAATTTAACCTTTTGAAGATTTTTAATGTTTCTGTGTTGATTGCCTGACACTGGTGAGGCTGGGTTACAGCATTAGTAACACAAAAAGAAGCTACAAATGTTGTTTTATTTATTCTTTTGTTTGTTTCTTTGTTTAGGTGGTCCAGGGACAACACCTTAGCTTTTCAATGCATTTTTGGACAATGTTGAATTTTTTTAGCCAGTAAATTTCCTAAGTCCACAAGTGCAAGGGACTGATTTGTCAGGTCTGCTAAAGATGACCTACAGTTGCAAGGTGTGAAGGGTCAGAGCAAAGAGACCTTCTGTCACCTATCCTGTGGCAGGCATACCCATCTGCAATATACAGCTACACTCTCTGCTGTTGTTTAGGGATTCAAGTTCTTGATGCTTATATCAATTTGCACAACATAAATGAAGGTGTATGCGTGAACATGTTTTAACTGCAGTCTTTTAATGAAGTGTATTGTAGGCAGCAGAAAGAACTGGCTGTTAACTCAGTCTTCCATGTCACCTATCCTGTGGCAGGCATACCCATCTGCAATATACAGCTACACTGCTGTTGTTTAGGGATTCAAGTTCTTGATGCTTATATCAATTTGCACAACAAAAATGAAGGTGTATGCGTGAACATGTTTTGACTGCAGTCTTTTGATGAAGTGTATTGTAGGCAGCAGAAAGAACTGACATCTAAGTCTTCCAAATTTTTCAAATAAAGACATGAACCATTCTCTTAAAGACTCTGAACCTGTGTTCCAAGGTGATTTGAGCTAATTTATTTTGGTCTGAATAGCAGGAAAATTCCCATCCTATGGAGATGAGAAGTTGTAGCTGCTGAAAAGGAGTAAGGTGAAGAAAGCGAGAGAAAGAAGGTAGCAAATGACAGCTGAGAAATTCAGTGTCTGTGTGAACCCTCCAAACACACACAAGGAGATTTTTGCGTATTCTGTATTCATGTATAATCAGATTAAAGATTTTGTACGAAGATAAGCTGATAATAGACATTGACTATGCTTTCCAAGCCCTGAATAACACCAGTGTCATTTCACAGCTAGAAACTGTTTTTTTCCACATATGGAGAAGAGGTGACAATATTTTTTTTACAGAAGTGGCCCAGTAATGCCTATAAATGCATATTAAGTGAGCATGGCCAGGGTCTAATATCTACCTGAGTGTATGCCATGCCATATGAATAGGTGACTGCAACTCTCTGTGGCCAAGATGTTATTATGCACTCCTAACAAAGTGTATCAAAGTCAGATTTCCAGCATAAAACACTTAAAAATCATTTTCTTAATGGTGAACTTTTAATCAGTAGCTCGTGGAATAATATCATATATTCCAATTCTGAAGTCATTAAATGCTAAAAAACAATGCGAAATATCAAAGATCTTATCAAATAGTTCATTAGAACTAGAATTAGTAGAAAATAGTTTTAGTAAAACTAAATTGAAATAGTATTACAAAGCACAAATGGCCTTTAGAGAGAAATTTGTTTAGTTTATCCTATATCATCTGAAAACAAAGAAAGGAAAAAAACCCAAACAACAAAACAGGCTTTGATTTGAAGGTTGGTTTTATTTTTCTGTCTTGTTGTTTAATTATTTGATTTTGATCTGAATTAAGCTACAATTAATTTTATAAATAATTAAATTCCCTCCAGGCCCTACAGCTGTACTGGAGAGTGACATTCGTATGAGTTAAATCAGTAATGAAAACCAGCAATTAATTGACATTCCTGACAGGGGTACATTGAGCAATAGCAAGAAAATCTTTTCCATGGTTCTGGTCCTTGAGTGAAAACCTCTGGGAAATTGCTCCCAGGAATGGAATCTCTTAGCTTCCAATGCTGGAACCTTCAGGCATCTGAAATGTGGGCAGAGCTCCCTCAGCAATCAGAATCCCCATGGATTCATGGCTGCATTTCTCTGGAATTCTGTACAGAGAGGGCAGCTGAGGTCAGAAACACAGGCCAAAAAGAGGGGTGCCTTTCCCTCTTGGGTCTGAGCTGCAAGGAGGATGAAGAAGAAGCTGTGTGCTTCACTGGTTGGACTAAGAAGCTTCTGAAAATGGGAGTGCAAATGCTGGTCCTTCAGGAACTTAGAGATACAAATCAGTGCCAGTTGGATAGTTCTTAGATCACTAAATTCAGCTCGGGTCTTGGTCACAGAAATAGGCAGCTGAAATTTTGATCTTTCTGTTGTTTCTTTTCCAGTAAAAAGATCTTCCTGGTTCATATGGGTGATTTTCAGATTGGGAAGTCCTTGGAATCTGTAATAACACAGATCTTGCAAATATAGGTGTATTGTGGTTAAATCAGAGGTGGCCAAGTACGGGAATAATTATCTTGGAGTTCAGTGTCTTCAGAGTTTGCATGTACATCTTTTTTCAGGCTCATGTATGAAAAGTTAATACAGATCTATGGTTATAAACTTTTACCTTTATTTCCTTGATTTGATATGTGCATCTATTACTCCTAAGATGATGTAAAGATGATTATAAATACTCTTAGTTTTTCTCCCTTGCTACTACTACAGTTGCTTCTTTGTCATCCCTCAGAGATTCCTGTGCCAGAATCAATAACATCCAGATCAATGGAATAATATTTCTGAAAATGTAAATCTTTTATCTTTATGGTCCTGACTTGCTAATGATTTCTAACGGAGAACTTAACAGGAATGAGCACAGACCTTGATATGAATTCCAGACAGATGTGCTACAAGCAAGGTTCTGAGTAGGGAAATGGAGAAGGATAATGAAATCTGACAATAATAGAAAACTGTAGACAAAGCACCAAGGTTGAGAACAAATGAGCATGACTCTCATAGAACAGGGTCACAAGCCAGTGCCTAAACCATATGATTTGTTGCCAGGAAATGGAAAGTAATAAGATTAGGCACAAAAAAACAGAAGGGCTTAAAATTTCAGCAGATTGACATGCTGCAAATATTGAACAGTAGATAGATTAGAGACAAGGGCTACTTATAATGATATTGCTGCTTGTTTTTTTTTTCTTTTTTCCCCTTGAGAAATAACAGCAACCAATACAGACACATAAGGGTGTAGGTAGTAAGAGATGCAGTTTTTCATAGCATTGTAAAAGATAGTAGAAAAACTGCTACGATCTGTTATGTTCACCTTGTTTCATGTGAGTCGTGCAACAAGAAAAAGTGGAAGAGAAGACAAATATAAAAATGGAATAATACAGTGATACAGAGATTTTTAGCTATTTATAAAGCAAAACAGTATGGAAATGGAATTGAATTTATTTCACATTAGATATGTATATTGAAGACATCTACACATGAAATAGTTGATTAAACTGCTTTTATAGTGAATGGAGAAAAAGTCACTTAGTGGGGCATGGTTCACCTCATCATTTACTTGTTCTCTAAAATAAGCCAAATAAATTGTGCTGTAGAAGTGTCTCCACTGACAGCAGAGCAAATCTATAAAATTATATCAGTTTTAGATGTCTAAGCTGCAGATTTCCAAAGATAGGTGAGACAATTCCAATACTACTCTGTTTTTTGGGAAAAAAAATTACTTTGAGGAGGGAAGCTAGGAATAAAGTGATAAATGTTATCATTGTAAATCATCTGAAAGTTGTCTACTAAATAAAGGTAATGGCAGAAACTTAGATTAGGTGCAAAAGTACATGATAACACTACTTTGCAGAGATGTTAATCTAATTACCAGTAAAATAACCATAAAATATTTAATAATAAAATGAGACTACTATTTTGTATCTGCTTTAAAAGCAGTGGAAAGAGAAATAATCCATGTAGTGTTCTCCCTCATATACAAAGAAATTGTATAGACTAATTAAGATATATCCAAATGATAAGATCTTACAGACAAAACAATTGACTTTGAAGAATATTGTTAATATGCATCTTGTCAAACAAGATTTTAAATAATATCTGTATGAAAGCACCTTTAAAACTGAAAATAATCTACAGGTTACAAAGTAGATAATGAGTAAGGAAAAAGGGAGGAAATACCAAAAAGAAGCAGCTTGGAAAAATAAAAATAAAATTTGTCTCAAAGAATTTGCAGAAACCAGTTGGAAAAATTGGTGGATAGAAATATGTAAATGCAAAATATAACATATTGTATGTCTGTAGAACGTTAGACAAGTGATTGTGACAATAAGTGACAGGGGTTGACAAGACTAGTGAACTGAACATTGAACAAAAAAACAATGTGCGTGAGAGCAAGCAGCAGTACTTACGAGGTTATTTATTATTTGGAACTCAAACACACTGGAAAAGTTACCTGGGAAAAAGAGTTAGGTGTGGTAGAGAAGTATTCTATTTAATTCTGGAGACTTTGAGGAGCCAAATGAGATAATGCTATTTTTCAGTTGTCATTTCTCAACACTCTGCTAAGAAAGGCAATAATTTTGACAATCATGTTTATAGAAATGAGAAGAGAAAAAGATTCATGTAATTAATTATTCTGAGGCATTCACTCAATCCATTGTTACGGCATCTGTCCATCCAGTGCAAAATGACCAAGTGTTTCCAAGAAAGAATGACGTGTGTTCTAACAAATGTATGTAAAACGATTTGATATATGAGTAAAAAAGAAATAAGAATGACCTTGTACACAGAAAGCTGGAAGCTAGATTTAGAAGAGATGAATCTGAAAGTTGAATAGCAGATTGGCTTTCCTGACTTCATATGATGGCCAATTTAGAGATCTGAGAAGATCTATATCAAATCCTTGCAAGCTTTATTGCTCTGAGAGTGTAATATGGAAGGTCTACACAATCAGGTGGGGAAAAAGGTTGGATAACATGGAGAATCCCAGTGTAATTATATTAGAGATTAAAATAGGAGATAAAAGTAATTTTACATTATGGAAGTAGATAATGCATCCTTAATATGTCTGAAGAAAGACACTGTAGAAAAAGACAGGTATCTAGTGCGAGATTTATCTGAACTGTTGCACACTTTCTCTTCTCTGGTTTCTGGAAGAGTAGTCTCTACTCTTAGCAAAGTTCCTGCTGGGCAAAGTTCCTGTTAGCCTGCACATGCATCAGAACATACATATCATCATAATTTTTATTCACTCGGTCTCTAAGATTACCCAGATTCTGCCACTTGATCTCATTCCATATTACTGACGCATCCTGTTTTCACACTATTGATATGTTTCATTAGCACATTCTATGCCCCCAAAGGGCTTTTTTTTTACCCTTTGGGAAGATAGTCACCGGTGAAAACACCAAAATTTTCCAAAAATAGACTGTGATGGCACAGGGAAGTCACCACTACCTAAACATTTTCAGCACAACTCGTTTGATCTCCTTTTTGATCAGTTCCTTCTCTGCTTTACGGTCCGGCTTCTGATCATGCTCAATTTTGATCAGTCATCTCCCATGGAATAAAATTCTGAAATCCAGAGAGATTATATCTGTCATGCTTTCCTTGTAAAGCAAATAAACTTTCAAAGAAAGATGCCAAGATCATTGGAATAATCCATTTCAGAATAATTTATGTAGCTTTTATTCTCATTTGCATTTCTGTCTGTATCATCTACAGAAATCTCTGTATGGGTAGGATAACTATTGATCATGAAAATGCAGCGTGAAAGGCTCTATAATTAAAGTATAAAATGAGGAAATAAGAATTTGTTTGCAGAAATAAGATATTTTCTTGTAGACAAGTGATTCTGGCACAAACATCATTCTCGCTTTTCGGTGTCCAGAGTTGCCTCTTGAAAATATCACAGAATTGTTTTGGAAATTGAGTCAAAAAATATGTCAGAAAACCTGACCTCAGTGGATTTTTTTTTTCTTTTTTTTTTTTTTTTTTTCAGAAGGCCGCAGGCAGTAAACAAGGTTTTCTGAAGTACTAATTTCAGAGCTAACTCTGCCTGTTGGCAGACTGGATTTAACTAGTGGTATCTGGAGACATGTTAATGAATTTCAGATTAACACAAGTGCTGAACCTAATGCCATAATTAAGAAAGGACTGCCAATCACTGCCTCTTTTGCACTGGCACTATTTATTCTGTAGATTTCTGTTGCTGCATTATCATCTAGTGAGGATTGCAATTAATTGCTAAATAGATCCTAAAAGAGCAGTTCACAGGAATGAGAAAAATTACTTTAACAGAAGAGTTTTACGGCCCGTTCCGTAGTGTATATCCTAAGGTTATATAACTTTGTCAGCAGTTTTCTACACTGGCATGTTTACTGCCATTCCTGGAAGCAGATCTTCCAAAAAGTAATATTTCTAAAAAAATTGTCTGCTTTTAATTAAAATTACTCATATTCACAGGAATATTCAGTGCATTATCAAGAATTGTCTATAACACAGAAGATCTGTGGAACAGCAACAATGATTTTCATTCTCCCCATGTGATATGCATCTTTTTCATCATTTTGTTGGATCTGTTACATGTGTTGTATTGTCAGCTTCTTTTTCTGTTGCCTCAGCTGAAATTAAAAGAGACATTGTAAACTTAATTTGGCTGTCATAGTATCTACCTTTTGTATGCTTTAAAAATTAGATTAAAATTACCTCTTAGTTTCTAACTATAATCTGGAGCTACATTTTTACAGAGAGATGAAAATATTTGTTTCTCTGTTTGCATACTTTTATCTATTTAGTTTATTGTTCAACCTTGCTTACTTCTAAAGAGAGAGCATTATGCATTTCCATGCCTGAATAAGCATAAGAATCATACACGAGAGTGCCCTGACTACAGGTATAATTTCTTAAATTCCTGAGCCTTTGTTAGCTCCTCCAACACAAAGCTATTGAGGGCTGAGCTCCTGAAGTCTTTCCACTGGGCTGCCAACAATTAATAGTGTGGGTGTCTCATGGGTCATCTTCCTTTTTCATTCAGGATTGTGTAGTCTGCATCGCATAGATTATACAGGTATAGAATTATACATTAGACAATACATGTATAGAATTGTAACATCCCTTTGCATTGAAAGGTGAGGCTCATTAAATATATTAGGTTGATTTTTCAGATATTCCTCACTTGGTATTTAACAGCAGGAAATGAAGCGGCCAAGATGGCTCTTTGTGGCTGTTACACACCTGTCTTGGCTTCGTGATGCAGCCAAATGGCTGGAAATGTTCATGTCATTGCCATTGACCATTTGAAAATTTCTAAAAGTCTGAAATCACTATACCTCAGAAACAGTTACTGCTCATAAAATCACAGAACGGGTGAGACTGGCCCTCTGGAGATGGTCAGTCTAACCCACCCTGCTCAGAGTATACTGAGCTACAGCAACAGGTTGCTGAGGTCTGCATCCAGTTGAGTGTTGAATATCTCCAGGGACAGAGACTCCACAACATCTCAGGACAACATATTCCACTGTTTGGATCCTTGAGCACTAAAAAAGCTTTTTCTTATGCTTAAACAGAATTTTCTGTGGTTTGTTATGTGCCCATTACCTCTCATCATGTCACTGGGTGCAACTGAGAAGAGTTTGGCCCCATCTTCTTTACTTTGCTCTGTAAGATATTTATACACACTGATAAGATCTCCCTCTCAAGCTTTTCCTTCTTCAAGCTGAAAAGTCCCAACTCTCTCAGCTTCTTCTTGTATGACAGATGCTCAAAGCCCTCAGTCATCATTGTGGCTCTTTACTGGACTTACTCCAGTATGTCCATGTCTCTTTTACTGGGGAGCCCAGAACTGGACACAGTGCTCCAGCTGCGCTCTCACTAGTGCTCAGGAGAGGGGAAGGATCAGCCCCTCAACCTCCTGCTCAGACTCAGCACCTCATCTGCCACCAGCACACTGACCCTGTTCTGTGTTGCCCATCAGAGAAGGAGCTTTTTTCCTGCTGTTGTAAGTCTCAGGCTTCAACATCCTGTGAGGCTTCATTTCTTAATCCAAGAAAACACAGGCTATGCCTCCCCCTCCTTTGGCACAACTCCTCTACTTGGTGATGTGGCTGCTCTCCATCACACACCTCCTTCAGGCAGGGGTTCCATCATCCCTTGATACCAGCCTCAGTTGAAGTCCTGCAGAGAGGCATCCTCCCTTGGGAGCTCAGCCTGAGCCCCTGATGTGCTGGGGTGGTTGCTCAGGTGTGTGTGGGGATGCACTTCGTACCACGCCACCACCACTGCTGAGCACATGGGCACCTCCATCAGTGGCAGGGTTTGGTTTATAGCCAGCTTTTATGCATCCACTGCAGAAACCACTTCTCTGGAAGCTGAACTCTGGGTTGTCCTTTATACTCAACTCTCCCAGCACCTGTTGAACAAGTGCTTGACTCTCCTTGCTCAGAGTCAGCTCAAAGCAACCTTTGATCAGGAACAGCTTTGTTAGAAGCTGCTGGAAGTCACAGCACCCTGCAGCTACCTTTCTCTGACACAGCAGGTACCCTACCATTTCTCCAGAAGTTCCTAGGAGTCTCTGGCCATCCAAGAAGGCATTTGCAGAAGATCTACAAGCAGAACTCAGAAACCCACTGAACAAGCTGCTGCATCTGCTGCCTGCTTCTGTTAGCTCTGTTCTGCCTTGACATTCCTGTTCCCTTGGCTTTTTTCTTTTTTTTCACTGTGAGAACAGATGGAAACAGTGTACATTCCTCGTTGTATCTGCTTTAAGGTTCTTATGTGTTGGTGCAATATTTATTAGAGTTTTGCAAGCATATGAAGAGGACCTCGTTTTTCTTACCTCTAGAAATTGCAGGACATTGTTAAATAGACTTATTCACGTGGAACCAAACTAGTTCATTCTCCATCATGATCAGTAATACCTTTACTGACAAGGCTAGAGGTCTTATTCTAGAGGAACAATCAGGTAATATACATAAACACAATCAGTTTTTTACCTATAATTATGTTCTTGATTAAATGTTGAGACGCAGTGATGCCAGTACATGGTATTGTGCAGTACTTGAGTATTACAGTGTTACTAGGATCACTTATTTCATCTGGTTAATCTTTTAGCAGTCTTGGAGGAAAAATGAATGTCAAGCTTTTCTTATGGAATATCAAATAATATTTAATCAGATTAAAAGATGAAGGTTATAATCTTTCATTTAGGCAAGCACTTATAATTTAATTCAAAATTCCTATTGATCTCAGATACATGTGTTTTAGCTTTAAGGTCTAATGCCAAACTAAATCACTACTTGTCCATACTTATGTATTTCTCCTGGGTTCACCTCAGACATAGAGGCGTTTGAGTTAGCAGTGTGGTTATGACTGAAGTCTTACTCAGAATCACTTTTAAAACTTGTTAGACAGGTTTCTTCAGGTTTCTAGTCCAGATACATTGTGATACATAATATTGTGATCCTCCCAATATTTAAAACTTTAAAAAAAAAAAAAAAAAGATAAATAAAGGTTTGACTTTGTTTTGGTGGGGTGGGTCTTTTTGGTTTTGGTTGGTAGTTTGGGATTTTGTTTCTGTTTATTTGTATGGCTTTAGTGAAATGAGTTTTACAGTACATTAAGCTGTAATGTGTGAATGTAAGTCTAAGGAAGAATGACATGATTAACTGCTCATCAGTTTCACTTTTTTGTAGAAAATTGTTATATGTGGGTTTCGAGTCACATTGTCACTCCTCGCGGCCGTATGTATGCCTGCAAAATCCAGGCACTCTTTAATGATTTTCATGTTTTACACCTTGAGTAAATGCTCTGGTCAAGGTTCACCAGAAGTCATGTATGCATGCTAGTTTTATAGATAGTTCTTAAAAATATATTACTATATATTGTGCACTGTGACTTAGTCCATAAGCTTCTTCCACTTGTGTATTGATAGATAATTAGCAATCAGCATAGGATCATAAAAATAGTATAACATAAATTTGGAAGTGATCTTGGAAGTGATTTTGGAAGTGACGGATCCTATCCTACTGCCAAAGCCAGGATTAACTGTGCTGTTGTTACAGCTGACAGATGCTTGTCCAGACTGTTCTTGAAAAAAACCTGCTAGGGAGATTTCACAGCCCTTGCAGGCAATCCACTGCTTCACTGCTTTCTGCTAGAGAGTTTTTCCTTAGGTTTAAGTCTTCACTGTTGCAAATAAAAGTTGTTATCCCATGTCTTGGAATAATGATCTTAAATTTTCAGCTTATTTTAAACGCACATCCAGAAGGAAAAAGAATAAGAGCTTTTTGCTTTCTTATTATTACTACATTTTTACATTTTTCATATTATCAGATTGCCCTTGTCTTTTCTTGTGTAGACTAAACAGACCTAGTTCCTTTAACCATTTATTGTAGTTTTTATTTTCTTATTCTCTCCTCTGAAGCATCTCTTGCTGTTCCATATCTTTCCTAAAATACTGTTTTCAAATTTTGATATAATGTTCCAGCTAAGGCTTTGCAGAGTAGAATAGAATAGAATAGCATTTAAAAATAATCTTTTTATAATCACAAAATGCCATTTTTGCATGAAATATTGTCATGTTCAGCTTGTGACATTGTTAGATAATACATTAGTACCAGCCACTGGTACTAATGAGATACTATTGCTCTTTACCAGTTATTTCCATTATGTAATGATGTCATTAATTCTTCTAGCATGAAGTGCAGATCTTGCCCTTATTTGTACTGAATTTACTTCAGATTTCTTCAATTTGTTAAGTTAATTTTGATTCAATATATTTGCAGCTCTCTCAGCTTAATGTGATCTTCCAGATGTAATAACCATACTTTTGATCTCTTTATCTAAACAGTTAAAGAAAATGATGATTATGCTCAGACCTCTGTAGAACAATACTGCCAATTTTTGTCCAGCCTGACAGTGAACTGTTAATAACAATACTTGATAGTAATTCCATTCAGACAGTGTTTCCCTAGTTTGTTAAATAAAATGTAATGTGAGAGAGCATCAGAAGGCTTTCTAAAATGAAGATGTATGGCAATGTGACTGCTTTTCCTCTATCCAAAAGTCCTATTATGCTATCATGGAAAAAAAATTAGATCATTTTCCCATGAGTTGTTCTTGAGGAATCCACTGTCTCTGTTACTCATCTTCATATCTTATCTTGTAAGTTCTCAGACAGTGTTTGATTATTTGTTCTACCACTTTTTATCAACTGGAATTGAGCTAATTTGCCTTGAATTTTGTGGCATTTACTTCATTCTCCTACTCTGAGACAGGAAACACATTTATCTAATTCCACTTTCTTTGAATTTTATCTTCCCTCAATCCTTATTAAGAAAATTGTCTCTTAGAAAGGAAAAGTGTAATTTATTAAAATCTGTTAATATTATTAAAATGTATGAGAGCAGACATTGTTTAAAGTACATTAATTACAGTAAAACTCTCCTATTTTTAGTTCACTAAATTCTGGCTTTTAGAAATATGTCTTGGAGTTATGAACTAATGCACTATTTTATATATTCTATGCTTAAATCTTAGACTTGTCTTAGAACAATACAATATTTAGGAGACGTTTAAGAATCATGGAGTATTTAGCAAAAGGGCCAAAAGAGAATTGCTCAAACTTTCAATATTAAGAGTGACATTTAGCATGTGGTTTTTAAAAGGGCAGAAGCATCCACTGTTCTCGTAAAAATGACATTAAATTGCTTTTTTGTGACTAACTGTTTTGCAAAGGTTCTGTGAAAAAAAAAAAAATAATTTCTTCTTACTCCTATCCAGAAAGTTTCAGTACTGATTTGCTTTTCAGCTTCCTTACAAAGAACTTCCAGAGTATGAATATTTGGAGCTTATAAGTGCATTACACAGAAGAGTTGTGGGCTCAGCAAGGACCAGCTGGTCCTTATGACCTCATATTTTTTAATGGCATTTAAATAAAAGTGACTATTTCTTGAATAAACTGCAGTATTTTATGGAGGAAGTGGTTTCTAGGAAATAGTCTTTTGATAGCATTAAGAGAACAAATTGAAAATGTTAAATGTATTCACCAGTAATTAAAACAGAAAGAAAGGCAAGGTTGATAACAGTCATTCTGAAAGTATAGGGAGTTAGAGAATGGATGAAATGATTGACATCTGTCCAGAGCTGACTTACTGCACCCTACAGTGTCAGCTGTGCCCAGGTAACTTTTAAAACCATGTTCACTACAATCTTTCAATTGGAAGTTAGTAGAAATGAAAAATTGAATTTCAGCCACCATTTTCTTTACTTGCTGTGGAATGTAGCTCCTTTTAAACTGTGATACTGAATAAATTGAGGTAAATTGATAATGCTAAATGATTATATGAATGCATTCCATTATAGATCTGATTTATAAAAAAAAATCCAACCCTATACAATTCATGTCTATTTATTCTAAATCTCATTTAGTTCTAAATTTCCTTACTGTTTACTCTTCACTGTTTTAAGTCTTATGTATGCTACTTTTCATACTTTCTGTGTTTCATATGGTTGAAAAAGAAAATGAAACGGAAATTGAAAAAAGAAAAAATTATGTTCACTGTTCTAATCAGCTGGTGAGATTAAAATTACTAAAACAAATAATCTTTTCAGAACCATTTTACGTTACATACTCATGAATTCTCTGGCATGGGAATTTTAATGCAGAAGACCAAACTCAAAGTGTGAATGTACACGTGTGAAAACCAGAGGGAGGCAGGAAGTGAAGTGACATTAATCCATGATTTTGACAAAATTCATGGTAACTGAAGAGAGATAAATGATTCTCTTCACAGTAGCATTTCTGTCTATCTAGACTGTGCTTGACTACCATTTTCCATAAATGTATAACATCTGAGCTTTTGGAGAGTTTACAGTGTCAATTATTATGACTGAGTTTGTTGTGAAACCATTCATGTGAAATGTTTGCTAAGTTGTCACCCTGATATTACTGACACACTAGCAGCTACAACTCAGGAGCTGTGCAGTCTGCAATAGGTTGTCTTTAAATACTCTGTATTTCTCTATTTCATTTTCATCCTGACAGTTTTCTTTAAATGTTATAAACCCTCTATCTCTGCAAAATGAAGGATTAAAAAGAAAACAAAAAGGAAATGGAACCTGGTTTAATTGAAGTGCTGAAAACTGCTTCAGTATTTCTTTCAGCAGTCAATTATTCGTAGGTAGTTGTTTTAAGAGAGTTTGCTTGTATATTTTCAGACTTTTTGGCAGGACTTATTAAAATAAAGTAACATATTGGGTTTCTGTAGGAAGCACTTTAAACAGGTGGAGTTTTACTATTGGGCTGCTATCACCATTAATAATTTTCTTAACTGCCTTTTTATGCTGTGCCTTTTCACAGGAGTTAACTGCATTTGTACTTGTAAAAATGCTAGCTTGATGAAAATACGAGATTTTTAACAAATGCAAAGATGTGAAATACAGGCTTGCTGGATTCTTGCATGTATTGCAGTAACAAAAACCAGCTCTTTACTTCAAATAGTTTGATTTTTATTAGATTTGTTTCTACTTATCACATAATAGTGGTCTGTTCTGGGGGAGTGAGGAGCATGTGGTCAGTATATAATCTCCCTAAAGCTTTAAAGAACAGCGAACAAATCCACTTTCTTCTAAAGCTAACAAATAAACAAGAGTGAATACATCCCTACTTTCAAGAGGAGGAATAACCCTATTTTTCCAATAACAAATGGCTGTGCATACTAATATGAAGACTACTGCCAAGCTGCAGGAGGTGAGGAGGGATTAGCATCAATATGTGTATGGATGTTGCTGAGACTCCAGTGCAGGAGGTTCCTGATTCTAGTGCAGCCATTCTCAGATTCACCCTTGCTAGCCATTGTCTGAAGCTTTTTTTCTACCTAATTCATACTGAATGAGAAGCTCTTGTAAATATAACCATAGAAAAAGAGCACTCTCAACACTAAGTCAGCATCAGACCTGTTTTTAAAAGACAATTTCAGTCTGCTCACACTGATACATGTCTTGTTCTTTCATTGCTATGAAAACAGCTTCTCAGTACATTTTCTGGTCTGCTTTATGCTTCTTCACCAAAACAGTATTGTCTCTTGTTTCTTTCTTGCCGGCTGGCCAAAACAAGCCTGTCCTTTGAATGGTTTAACAGCTAGCTGATTCAGCTGGATCTTTTCAGAGGGAAAAAAGCTATATTCATAAACCCTAGTATGTTAATTGTGCACCACATAAATAGGGCTGTATTGATACCACAATATTTCTGTTGATCTCTCTTCTTTAGCTCCTGGGTAGTGTTTTATCAGAAGAGTAAACAACTTAACAACTTCCAGTCAATGCTAGCTTTACTATTATCCTGAGAATAATGAGGTGTGGTGGGCTTATAGAAACCAAAACTGCTAGGGTATTAAGCTATCCTTGTAGCTTACATCTTTTAAAAATAAATCATTAACTAGATGTGACTGGTTCAATACAGAGTCTCAGAAGCACAGACACAGAAGAAGAACCCCAGGGCTGCTGTCTTAGAACAGGATTTTTCTACCTTTTCCAAGACTTTTCAGTTTTTAGGGATGCAATAGCAGTCATTGTCTAACCTTACTATGAAAATATATGTTCCATTTCCCCAGGATATTTTTAGATAGCCATGGTTCTCAAGTGGGATATGCAGGGGAGGCTGAGAGAACATTGAGAAACAATTTCAAAATGCTAATATCTGGAAACTTAAACTCTTGCAGAAGCGCTCCTGTTTTGACTACACTTTCATCATCGAACCCTCATGTGTACACTTCCCAGGGAATGGAGATGGATAAAAATAAGATAAGGGGGTAGGGTGGCAAAAAAACCTTGATGAACAATTAACAGTAAGTCTTTGACTGGAATGTGTGAGACTGGTTCAGGGAAAAGGCTTGAGTTGGTGATGTATTTTAATCCCCTAATATTTGGACTGTCTGTCTTGCCTTTTCTAAAAAATCTCAAATCACTTAAAATTGTTTCCATTTTTTCATTGACATTATGTTGGAATCTAAAATGCTTTCATAAGATTTATCTGGTTTTGGCCAGGCCTGCTGTCAGAGTCGTTAATCTTTAATGCTATACTGAAGGCTATGCTTAGGTCAGCGCAGCACCAGAGCAACCTCTAATCAGCCACTTACACAGTATTTATAGAAGGGTTTACTCTGTAACATCAACCCTTTTCATTCCTCAAAATATTGTGGCACTGCATTAATGTTATATTAGAAGCCTTAGTATGATTTTGAAGGGGAGCAAAGCTCCACACATGCAGTTTGAACAGTGCCAACAGTCACATTGGTGTGATAAATCTTCCCCTGACAACGTGCCCAATCTAAATTAGTAAATGAGAATGAGATTGTTTACCTACTGAGTTTTACATAAAATTAAATTCAAATGAAATAGTAATTACTAAACATGTGCTACACTTAATTGTTAGGCAAACAGAAACAATAATGTGATTCTTCTTCATTACGTAAAAATTTTGAAGGAAAGTGCTAAATATGTTTTGTGACGGGAAACTGAGACTGAGTTCGTGTGAAGCCCCTGGTGGAGTTTTCTGGCATGCTGTATCTTGTTGAGATGCCTCATATCATTTATGTCACACTGCACAAAAGAACAATGATATAAATGGATATCATCATTGTCTTCAGTTCAGAAATTCAACGTGACAGGAAATGTCTGAAATAATCTTGAGGCAGGGGGAATCAACTACTTTTGCTCCTACTTAGAAAGCAGCTTCACTGCTTTTATATGAGGTAATGTGGATTGCCCAAGCACTCCACTAACATTTTAGTGCTTATATGTGATGTTATGCTATCATAATTATGTACCTCTCATGATATTTCTTCTGTTGTCTTCTTGAACATCTGGATCTAAATTCTCATCCATCCACACAAGTTTGGGCATTTCTACACTATTTGTGTATTAGAAATCTCCATTTGTGCAATGATACTAATACCTGGAAGCAAAAAATTGCTTCTCAGAGTGTAACTTCTATTTGCAAATGAAACAGAAAATCCAGCTTTTGCAGTAATTTATAATATTACTTCTTGGGTTGTGTGGTCTTCTGGGCTTTGATATTCATGGGTTGTTTCTTCATTTTATTTCTCTAAAACTGCCTCTTTTTGCTCAGAATTTTTTTTTTTTTTTTGCATTTTCAAAATTCACACTTGAGAATTGGTGTGTATTGCTTAGGAGTAATGACACACTCAGGTTTCCAGGTGCTTGCAAATACTTTATATTTGCATATGTCCATCCCACAAAATTTGAGTTCTGAAACATAGAGATTGTTTTTTGAGCAACCATTGTCTTTAGAAGCATTTAGCAACAGATAAATAACTGCACTTCCAAAGTGGGAAATTGAGATTTTCCCCATAACTGGCATGGATTACAAGGATTAGGATATTCAGTAGTGAAGAAACAAAGTTTTTATTTAAATGAATGAAGTTTTTATTTAACTTATCTATTTTCAAGTTAAGTATGTACATTTCACCCAAATTTTGCCTGGGGCTGAAAAAACATGTAACTGGTCTAATTCCAGCCATGCCAGTCTAAACTTGAAGTGATATTATTCAAGTCAGGAGTGGGATCTAGATCTGACGATGCCCTGTATATTACATCTGACCGTTTGGTTTCAAGAGACATTAAATTCATTGCATTTGTTTAATTTTATTCTTCTTCTTGTTTGAGGAAGCCCTTGGGCAGAAATTGTGTGTTGTCAAAGCACAGAGATAATTAATGTCGTTAATTCACCACACACAAAAAGTAAAGGCCCAGTGTCACAGACAGGAGAGGGGTGTCACTAGAGTAATTACTAACTATTTTAAAAACCAAACTGAAAGCTGTAATAGCCATTGATTGCATAGATAGCATAAGTAATGAAGAAAGGGATCATCCGATAAACTGATGTTAAGGATGTCAATTAAGATAATTTTATGAATGATTCACCATCTGGGACTGAGTTTTAATTTCTCCAAATTAGAAGTCTCCGAAGAAAACTCAGGCATTGCACTTATAACTTGAATTTTTCTCAGACATGATTGTCTCTGATCTCAGCAGCTACTTGTTGAAAAGTTCCACCCCCTTATTACTAACATATGTTCATAGGATAGTATGTTGGCATGAAGTCTTTGTGGTGGTTTAGGGAGGTCACTCTTGCAGTGAGCAGTCCACAGCAGAGGTGTGAAATAGCTGATGGGGCTGATGACTGTCAGTGAGCTTTGTTTAAACTGAGGCAGACATGAAAATGTGTGTAGGCTTGCTTCTGAGCTGACACCAACATAAATCAAAAATGCAGTTATTGAAATCAATGTGGTTGTATCAGCATATAGTCAGTGTTGTTGCTTGTTACAGGACTGTAATGCCTGACCTTGTCCTATTTCTGCCTGTGATTTCAGTGAGAATGAGACCTGCACAGATCTAATTTACTAGTTTTTTGCCTGACCTATTTATACACTCTTTATGTGGTTACATTTTATTAAAGACTGCCAAGGTCTCCAAGGTAGACACTTCTATGGAGAAAGGTGTTATGGTAATTAAATTACTTTCCTCATCTACGTGATGTTAGCAAAGCTCACAAAAGAAGTGGATAAATATTTTTTTCATAGCAATGAGCAGCTTGAATACAGAAATGCCTGAATTGGTATGCAGTTACTGTGGTCTCTGGTATTCAGATTAATGGCAGCTTTGATAGATGCATTTTTTTATTCATAGCAATAACCATTTTAATGACCTAAGATCATATTTGGGACACCAAGTCAAGGAACATATAATGGTTTAAATTGGGGAGTCCTTTGGAAAATGGTGTTGCTATGTGATTAATTTATTTCACAATTTTGAAGACTCAGTAACAATGTGGAAAATTACTTTTGAATTATACTTAGTTCTTCTGAAGTTAGGACACTTCCCCTGAAAATGTGTTGGACTTGATCTTAGTAGTCTTTCTAACCTTAATGATTCTGTGATTCTATGATATATTTCTCTGGGCATCACAGTGACTTTCAAGCTATGGCAATAAGAGGACAGAGTCCTTTTATTTCAGTTCTTGTGTTTCCTCATGGCTTCCAATAGTTTCCTCCTGTTTTCTGAAAGCTGCTTCCCTGTCAAAAAAATAACTTAAATAACATCTATATCATGATCCATGCTTGCAGTTGGGCTTTCTTTCTATGTTTTAAAGTAATTATCTCTTTATCTGAATTTTATCTCTCAGTAATAAACTGATATGTAGTTTGGGCTACTCTGCTTTCTAAATGCTGAAAATAAGACATCCTGAAGAAATTTTAAAGTATGTAAGATTAATACATACAGTATTTAGACTGGCATTTGTGATACAGTTAATTTATGGTTTACTATTTTGCTTTGGTTCATTCTTCTACTACTATCCAAGGCAGTATCAAATACAGAGGAGTAAAATTTTTAGTGTTATGAAAACAAAATAGTATGTAGATAGTGTTTCTATGCAGTGGTTATTTATCCATACAATCTAAATGTGAAATAAAATTGAAATGGTAAACTCCTGGATAACATCTATACTGCTATTAATGTTTTTTTTTTCCCACTATCATGTTCAAATACTTGTGGCAGAACATAGAGTCAGGCAAATCCTTAAGAGGTTGTTCATTCTTCTACTACTGGGCAGGGAAAACAAGTTTAAAAATCTGGCAATTCCACAGTGGGTTAATTTTTTTAATTAGCCAATATCAGGACATGTTTATAAACCATTCCAGACTACCTTTATAACCTTCTACTCCTCAAGTCAGAAGAATTAATATCTGTGCTTCTAATTGTCCCCAAAAACTCTGTCTTCTGTTCTGTTACTGAATTTTTAACTCTTTAACCTTGTTTCACAGGCTCATCATGGCATTCCTGTAATTTGTATGTCAAACCTTTTATCAGTACCAGCCAGGAGAAGCATGTTAGAGGCATGGTTAAGACAGAACCTTGAATATTTGCTTTTGCAAGGAAAAATTTCTTGACCCAGAATTAGTTTCCTATTACCCTAAGCAGAGAAACTATGATAGATGTTTAAATATAAAAGTACTAAGAATGAGCAAAAAGGGTAAAAGAGAAGTTTAAGAAAGAACCAAGAATTGGCAATGGAAATAAATTTTAAACTTAACTTTGGGAGGTCTAGAGTTATCTTCTTAAATAACTCAGTGCAACGTGTCATTGAAATGCACTGTGAATTTTGTTTTAGATAGAAATTTAGCCTTGTTATAGATACCTCAGGTTTAGTGAGGTCAGAAGGGAAAACTGCAGCATTCCTTTATTGGATTCAGGTTATATTGCCTTATACTTAACACTAACAACTCAGTTGACACTTGGAAGTATAAATATGAAAGCAATTCCTTAGAAAACCTTACAAAAATAAACTAAAAAAAAAATAAATCTCATGGGAGAAAGATCAAACACAAGTAAATATATGTCCTGATTGATTGATTGATTGATTGATTGATTGAGGAGGTACCAAAACCATGGCATTGCTCTTTCTTAAAGCTGCACAGGCTCCCTTGTGGGAAGCTCATGTCAAACCTAATGGAATTCCATCTTAAAAGACTAAAAAGACTGCCGTGTGGATGCTTTTAAGTCTCCCTGTTGTTTCAGCCAGGTCCCTCACATGCATTTACAGAATTGAATGATACAGAAAAACAGTGAAAGAAGCCTCCAGGGAAACAGAGGGAGCAACAGTGTATAGCTCTGTTGGTGTTATTTCATTGCTTGCTTAAACACTTGGGCTTATAACAGAATTAAATTTGGTACTTGATCCTGTTTAAGAAATATATATTATTGTGTTATGCTTGTTTTTTTCCAGGTTTGCTAAACTCTTGCCATAAAATGTCTGTTCATCTGGGATGCTGTAATGATTTAAGACCTAATTATGTAGTTATACTCCTACAATCAGAGTTCAATAAAGTGATCAATTTCATAGCCCTTCTTTATAAAGATGACTTGCAATATGGAAAAATCTCATAAAGTTTTTTAGCAGTCACAATTTCCAGCTAAATCAGTTTCAATAGCGTCTGGCTGGTGTAATATTTCTTACAGCAATTAATGGAGCATACTTGTCTTAATCATTTCTGCTTAGCCTATGCTTCAGATCAATTTCTTTCTTTTTGTACACACCCACTCACTATATTTTATAACCACATGTATTTATAATAATTATACTATACACAGATATATAATGTGGTGATTCACTAGTTTGTGATTTCAGAGCTGTAGCAAATAATTTTATTTCATTTCTTGCACAGATTGGGAATCTGAATGCCATTAACTAGCCTTGAAACTCTTCCCTTTACATTATGTTTTAAAGTTCTTAAATTTTGTGGTAATATTATTAAGCCCTTTTTTTCTTAACCACACAACAAGGAAAGATATCCTGACAGGCTGCTGACTGGCTGCTCTGAGGTTGGGATAGTTATTTGCTGGTAGATCAGAAAACATGCACTCCTGAAACACTGTAATGGAAGCTACTCAAAAGCAGCCTTGGAACTACCCTTTCCTTGGATCCTAAAGGAATTAGGATGCTGTGCCTTCTTAATAAGTTATTAAGAATGGTAAAGTTATTGCCTTCTTAGGGAAGGCACTTCCAGTCCATCTGGAGAAGGCAGATAAAGTGAGATCCATTAGAGCAGTGCCCCGGTCCTGGCTTCAGTGTTTAGAGGGTCTGAATTTGATATTTATTACTGCTTTTTATCCAGGAAATCCATAATTCTTAAAAATGTAAGACATATTAGGGGAAAAAAAATAAAAAGAGGGAAGTACAACTTGGCATTTTAGTTAATGATGGACTAAAACTGAACTTGCATGTATATACATAATCTCAAAGTGAAACCTGATTTTAATCTACAGGTATGTACAGTAGCAATTTGTAGCTGTTGAGAAGTAGACCTGTGACCATTGATCCAATTGCATGAAATAAAGCTGGGAAGTTGAGTAAAGCAGTTGCTGTTGGCAATGACAACCAGCTGGCAAGTTGCTGGCAGGGCTGCATTGCCCAAATAAATCCCTACAAAATGAAATAAATTAGAAAATCTGGACATACAGCATTAAATTAATTTGAATAGCCCATCCCTTTCCTTTCAGCATCTGCAAATGTTGCATATGCATGCTGAAAAATGCAGCACTAAGTGCTTTTAGTTACTCTTAGCTTTGTCATCAAGAAAATTTGCCTTTTGGTAAAGTAATATGTTCTTGGGCCCAAAATGTCCCCTCTTACCTTGAAAAATAGCTTGGGTTTTCAGAAGCAAAGTAAATATCTGAGCAGAATTCACTAAACTAACGAATTAGTAGGAAACACAACACTGAGATTTTCCATTAATGTTTACCAAGACTTTAATATGTCACATTGTAGTAGCTGCTGCTATAAATGATGAAGAAAAGTGTTTAACTGTAAAGGGAAATCAGTACATTTGTTTAATTCAAAATACAGTCCTGACCTTGAATAATCTAAAACCAAGTTAGTTGATATCAAAAAATGTTTGAACCTTATATTCCTGAAGAAAAGAGCTTCCTTATGAAGTTCAGTAAGGAGAAGTGTAGAGTCCTGCATCTGGGGAGGAATAACACCAGGATAGATTAGTGGTTGTCCTGGTGGAAAGGAGCTTTGTGGAGAAAGACCTTGGATTCCTAGTGGACAGTAAGTTATCCATGGGACAGCAATGTGCCCTTGTGGCCAAGAGGGCCAGTGGTATCCTGAGATGGATTATTAAGAGTCCAGCAGGTCTTGGGAGGCTTCCTCCCCCTCTGCTCTGCCCTGGGGAGACCACATCTGGAATACTATATCCAGTTTTGGACTCCCTAATTCAAGAAGGACAGGAAACTACTGGAGTGGGTCCAGTGGAGATCTGTGAGGATGATTAAGGGACTTGAACGTCTCTCCTATGAAGAAAGAGTGAGAGAACTGGCACTGTTTAGTCTTAAGAAGAGAATGCTGAGAGGGGAATCTTATTAATGTCTGTAAATATATGAGGAGTGGGTGTCAAGAGGAGGGCAACAGGCTCTTTTTGGCGGTGCCCAGTAACAGGATGAGGAATAATGGGTATAAGTTAGCATGCAGGAGACATGAGGAGAAAGTTCTTCACTGTGAGGGTGATGGAATACTGGAACAAGCTTCCTAGAGAGGTTGAGGAGTCTCCTCCCCTGGATATTTTCAAAACCTGCCTGAATGCATTCCTGTGTGGCCTGCCCTATGCGATCCTACTTTGGCAGGAGAGTTGCACTAGGTGATCTCTAGAGATCTCATCCAACCCCTAACAATCTATGATTCTATGATTCTTCATCTGCAGAAGAGAAAATAAATTTGAATAATTGAAATCAGCTATTTATTTCAGGGAACATTATGATAAATTTTTATTGTTTTCAATTAGTTATGTATTGTCCAGAGAAAAATAGCCATGATTTATGTCTAAAGAGCTTTTACTATTTTTTTTTTTTAACTTTTTGTTATATCTCTAAGCCCTTAAGGCCTCAGTTTTGTTTCACCTAACTTTAACTGTTGCAAAACCAGACATATAGTTTAATTTAGCCATTTAGAGCCCTTTTAGATTTTATCATAAATTCAGGAAACTTTGTAGGAATGATTCACCCACTTGTATTAAAAACTAGCTTTAGAATAATATGAATCACACTGTCCCTCTCTCCACCTTTTATGTAATAATTTAAAATAGCTAAGTGAAGTGTGATGAATCCTACACATGGTGACTGAGTCCATGCTCTCTTAATTATATTGATCATATATGATACAATTAAAAATGCCTCTTGTAGACCCAAACAGACACAACTATAAGGCAGCTTTCTTCAAGGTGGGCTTTCCTTTGCTATTTCTAACCCAGGCTGTAATGTATGTGAACTTTTAATAAATGATAATTAACAACTTACCCTGATCACTTTTTCTGGACAACTTTCAAACGTATCAGTAGATTATATTTTATGTTTCCTACTACTTTAATTTTCTTTCAATTTAAAATTCTTCACTGGCTTTAATTAAACTCGCCCTAGGCTTAGAAACCTACAAAACTTTTTAATGAGCTGACTTCTGAACTTGTCATGATATATTAAAAGCCTAATAATACGTGTATATGTTACACTGTATATTTAATGATCTAAAATGTGACTTTGAATGATAGAAACAATATATCTGTCTAAAGAAAATTTTTATTATGTTGAGACTTGCCTATTGCAAGTACAGATAAAGCATGTAAAGCTGAGTTAGTTTATATTTCACAGGAAAATCCAAAAATGAGGCCAAATCTAGTCATGTGTGAGGGAATTTTTGGTTATGCTCTAACAGAATCAAAAGTATCTGAGCCGTTGCTTTGGTCATTGAACAGGCATGTCTATATTTGCTCCCTTTCAGTTGTTGCTCTCACATTATGCATCAGTGGAATCATTACACTGCACGTTGATATTGTTAATACTACTCCTCAAGTAAGCAAAATGACTATCAACATTTTTGCAGTATGCATCTTCTATACCTTTTGGTATAGAAAGAGTCATTTTTTCTCACTTTACTAGGGCATCAATTAATTGATTGATTAACTGCTAGCTTTGCTTAATGACTTATCATCTTTTGTAGGCTTTAGAAAAAATTTACAAAGAATAAGCAAATTACCCCAAATGCATTGATGTTTTAGTCTGTGAACTCACATTCTGGACCCTACATAATTTTTTTGTTTTTATTATTTAAACAAAATAAATCATATACTTAATGGACACTGAATTGTCTCCTAATGAGTGAGGATGGAGAAAATTATTTAAACCTCAAGGCAGATAATCAGCTGAATCTCAGGTAATGGGGAGAATTTTGATAAGGAAACAAACGTGATTCTGAGTGTATAAATAACAGAATGAAAAGTCTAATTAAGATTAGTGTCTTTGGCATTTATGGTATTATCACTGTAAGTCATTATCCATTTCTAGAATTCATTGTTTAAAAATGGTGCCTGCATATTGCAGAGACTAAAAAAAGTGGTACCAGAATTTTGCAAGCATTGTTTTTACAGTGACATTACATCTCAAACCTGATGGATCATTTCAATACAGGCATCCAAGCTAGGAAAATAGGCTTCCGTTGTCATAAATTAAAAGTGAATTAACTTAACTAGATTAAGTCAATTATGATCAGATTAAGAAAGGCTTAGTCATTCATTTGCTCATTTTCATTCATCGGCAGTTGACATAAGTCTGCAGGAAGTTTGCTGTGTATAAGATAAATTCATTACCATTTTATTAATTTATTGTTTAATATCATGTGGTTTTTAAAGGCAAATCAAAGTTTGAGCTCGGACATGACTTTATGTGAGCACGATGAACTATCTTGCCTTGAAACACAAGAGAGCTTAATTTAAGGAGTCTTTAGTATTTGAACTAAGTTAGGCAAACCCAATCTCTCCTTCCAGTAGGCTTACATTTTGTCACTGGTATCCCTTCAGACTCAGACATATTCAGCCTGACATAATAGGTATAATCCCTCGACGTTACTATTCTATAGTGTAGCTTCTGTACCTGAAGCATGGCCAGAGGGATGACAGAAATGTGGAAAGTGGGTGATTACCTGACTTCCTTGGGTATAAATCTAAGTGTGTTAAAAATTTACCACTTTTCATGGTAAAACTCGTGGGCCATCTGCTGTAAGACAATCCATAAAATGAAATCAAACTATACCATCACGATATGGCTGAGATACATGTTCAGCAAGAACAAAAGAAATTTTCAGTTAGCATCTCCCCTGCTGCTTTCTCTCTGCCTGATTTATAGGTGTTTTCTGGGAAAAAAAAAGAAATCAATAATATTTTAAAGTACCACAGTTAAAGGTCTTGTACTTTTGAAATTGTAGTGCTTCAAATGTGAACAGAAAAGAGAGTAAGCATCAGTAAGAAAACCCTCAAACAATGGATATTCCTTTTTGAGGGGCTAGCAGGAGGAAGACCTAAAATAAATTTATTAGTTAATATTTTGTATGTTAGTGATTTCTCAGGTAAGTGTCTGATGTGTACTTTGAATTATGTCAACCATCGTCTGGTACAGAAGATTACATCTTGTTCTAAATGTAAAATGCATTTATGACCATCTGGTCAACTGTGTGTGAAATACAGCCATGATAAATTGAAAGAAAATTAGGTCGTGTTGACTCTGGGATTATTAAAAGCCCTTCATATGATGAATATGTGCTGTGGATACAGATGAGAAACTTGGGACTTAAAGAAATTCATTACTTTAAAAATGTTCTATAAATATTTTAAATATAAATACAAATAACATCATGACATGTCATCCTGAGCTACCTGATGTTCATGAAAGACTCTTGCTCAATAGCTGCAACTTCTACTTGTTCAATATGTAGACGAATTGTTTTGATATATTAGCTAAAAATTAAACAGTTTTAGCTAAAGTTATGTACAAGAATGTTTGAATAACTATCCTCATTTTCCATTTCTATTCCATAAATCACTTAGCACTTCAAAATTCTTGTTAAAAAATCATAAGTTCTGCATATATTTAGGTGATGATGAAACAAGAACTTGTTTCTGGAAGGAAAAAAAAAGAATTTAAAAAAAAAATCTATGAATTATCTACACTGAAGTAAGAATTTTGATACAACAGTTGTGTATACGTCCAGGTATCAGGCTAAAGTTTAAGATGAGAGAGAAAGAAGAAGTTACATTATTCTGTTCTCTTCTCAACAGATTTTTATTTAAGAATTGAGCTAACTGGTTTGTGTGAGACAAAAGTCAATGTGAATCAGAAAAGATGACAAAAAACCCCAATGAAGATGTCCAGTATAACTTGAAGTATTTCATTTTTAAGCCTTTTTTTCTGGGTATTAATATTACCCTAAGTGGATAGTGAAATTTTTTACACTTGTTTGTTCCTCCTTTTATAGTTGCTTCAAATTTTATAGTACAACAGACATTGTTTGTTAACACTGATTGTTATTCAACCTGTAGGAAATATTTTTCTTCTTTGCCTTCCCTCTAAAAGATTACAAAAAATTACCAAAAATAATGATCCTTTTTTTTTTTTTTTTTTTTTAATTGCAATCCTTTCATTGTTCCTAGAGAACAAATACTGGTAACAAAAAGAACAATCTTTTTGTCTAGAATCATAGAATCATAGAATCCT